>NC_133538.1:50963218-51266968 GCF_048544455.1 Silene latifolia
GAGGTACAAACTCCAACTCTAAAACCCCTTCCCCAATATTTAAAATATGCTTACCTTGATGAATCTAAAACCAAACCCGTGATTGTTAATGAAAAACCTGATGAGAATCAATTGGAAAGTTTGCTTGATGTGTTAAAAGAACATGAAAAAGTTATAGGTTATACTCTAGATGATCTTAAGGGAATAAGCCCCAATTTTTGCATGCATAGACTTCATCTAGAAGAAAACCATAGACTTACCATTCAAGCCCAAAGGAGACTAAACCCCCACATGCAAGAAGTTGTAAAAGCGGAGGTTATGAAATTACTTGATGCGGGAATCATTTATCCTATATCGGATTCTTTGTGGGTTAGCCCCGTTCAAGTGGTGCCTAAGAAAGGAAGTACCACGGTGGTAACGAATGATAAAAATGATCTAATACCCACAAAGAAGATCACCGGTTGGTGTATGTGTATCGATTATCGTAAATTAAATTCCGCAACAAGAAAAGATCATTTCCCCCTACCATTCATTGACCAAATGCTTGAGAGGTTAGCCTCTAACAATTTCTTTTGCTACCTTGATGGGTATTCGGGATTCTTCCAAATCCCGATACACCCGGATGACCAACACAAGACTACCTTCACATGTCCCTACAGTACTTTTGCTTATAGGAGAATGCGCTTCGGGCTATGTAATGCTCCCGCTACTTTCGAAAGATGCATGATGAGTGTCTTCTCTGATTATCTAGAAACCATAATGGAAGTTTTTATGGATGATTTTAGCGTTTACGGAAAATACTTTGACTCTTGTTTGCATAACCATTCTCTTGTATTGCAAAAATGTGAGGATGTTAGACTGGTCTTGAATTGGGAAAAGTGTCACTTTATGGTCAATGAAGGTATTGTCTTGGGCCATTTAATCTCGGAAAAGGACATCGAAGTTGACACGGCCAAAGTTGAGGTGATAGAAAAACTCCCACCTCCCGTGAATGTTAGATGGGTGAGGAGCTTTCTCGGTCACGCGGGTTTCTATCGCCGTTTCATAAAAGATTTCTCCAAAATCGTGAAATCCCTCACTCAACTTTTGCTTAAGGATGCCCAATTCCAATTCACTAATGAGTGTGTTGAAGCCTTTGATAGAATCAAGGAAGCACTAATCTCGGCACCAATCATCCAACCACCAAATTGGGAACTACCATTTGAGATCATGTGCGATGCAAGTAACTACGCCGTTGGAGCGGTTCTTGGCCAATGGGTAGGAAAGGCTTTGCATGCTATATATTACATAAGCAAGACTCTTGATACCGCCCAAGTAAACTATGATACTACCGAGAAGGAACTTCTTGCCATTGTCTATGCACTGGACAAATTCCGTTCCTATTTACTTGGATCGAAGGTGATTGTTTTCTCGGATCACCGTGCTCTTAGACATCTCTTGATAAGGAAAGAGGCAAATCCAAGGTTGTTGAGATGGATTTTGCTACTCTAAGAATTTGATTTGGAGATAAGAGATAAGAAGGGAGCCGAGAATGTGGTAGCGGATCACTTGTCAAGAATTCGATTCCATGATGATGAGGGAGAGACACCAATCAATGACTCTTTCCACGATGATATTTTGATGGCCATGTTTGAATATGTGTCCTCCGACAATAATGCGATAAAAACTGTCGATCATAATGATCACATGTTTAAATCTGGAATATGTGTCTTCCGACAATAATGCGATCACAACTGTCGATCATAATGATCACATGTTTAAATCTCATAACAAGAATACGAAAGGGATGATACATTACATATATAGTCAACTGGTCCACACATATCGGTAATGATTGGCTGGCTAGAGTTTGACATTACTGTCGTGCGACGGTGGTGATCAGTTGATCCCTTGAGGTCACACCCAAAGGACGATTCCTTTAACTGAAAAAGGTTAATTAATTGTATGTCGATACAGATTAATTAATTCCTTAAAATTGAACAAATTATTATCATAAGAGAGAAAATGACATTTTATTATTGTAACACCCCCATACTCCAAGTGCCTTACCAGGACCACCCAGGTATAAGGATGCTACCATCTCGGTTACCCGAGGCAATGATAATCAAATAAACAATAATGAAACAACATTTAAATAGAAATACTTTAGCGAAAGGTTACAATCTCAAAACCAAAACCAAAAATACGAATACATGTTTCAAACCAACTATCTAATCAGCTAACTGAAATGTTTATTAAACTACTAACTACAGCGGAAGACTTCTATCATCAGACCGTGGCACATCCCAGCTATCCCAAAGAATCGACTCATACCGCTCAATAATCGCTCACCATCCCCGAATAGATCACCACGCTTTTAAAACATTAACCGGTAAGTACTAATCACACAATTTATATAATCAACAGTATAATAAACAACACAGCTCAAACAGTCACACACAATCACCCACACCAATCAATCTCCGTCACCGACTGTCCACTGGACCAGCCCTGCCAGTGGGGGACCGCAGCCGTACCCACCAAATCCCCGCTCATCATACCGATCGATAACCCTGTCCCATTAATGTGCACATCCCTTCTCGTGGCGGGTTCCACGGAGGGCGAAACTAGGGCGTGAAGCCACTCCCGCAAGTGACTCCACTCAGTCGAGAACGCATCTCGAGAACCAGAGACAAACAATCACAACCATCAACAACAATCAATCAACAACCGTCATAAAACCAATATGATAATAATCAGCAATTACACAACACCAACAATGCATTATGGGACTAATACTTAGTAGGAAAACCCTACCTGGAAAGCACAACACAAACAGACGATCTCACAGCTGATATCAAAACGCTTCCTCTACGAATCCTCCTCCTAACATACAAACATATAATCACTACCAATCATACAAACAACAAAACCCCCAAATCCCCAAATTAGGGTTTAACTAACTTTAAGGAAACATTATAAAAACGGTACGTAGGTCTTACCCTCGATGCAAGGATCACAAAGGTATCAAGAAAGATAAAATCCGACCTTCCAAGCTCCGGGATTTGCCAACAATGCGATTAAAGCGAATGACGTAGTTTGATTTCTCTTCTCACAGTGATTAGGTTTTAAAAAGTGTTTAAAGAACAATGACGGAAGTAATATATATACTCTAATCGCATTATTAACAAAACCCGAGAAATCATCCCCCGTAAACCGGCTACTCGATCAAGTAGCCAAGGTACTCGATCGAGTGCCCCCTTACTCGATCGAGTATCAACGTTACTCGATCGAGTACCCAATAGGTCAGAAACTATTTTAAACTGCAACTCACCCTTACTCGACAGAGTAAGGCCTACTCGATAGAGTATCCAGAGACTCATAAATACGTAGTATTACCGTCTTCCCTCCATAAAAAGAACTTCGTCCCCGAAGTTCAAACCACAACAAAACAAAGACTCACACTACAGCACTCTCGACTCAACAACCAAAACAAACTCAACAGAAAACATGTTACTAACCCAAACTCAACCCGACTCAACGACAACAACTATACCGACATAAAACAAAAAGGGTATAAAAACTCTTAAAAACTCTTTGCGATCATCTCCTACCCCCCTAAAAGAAACAAGATTACGTCCCCGTAACCATACATACCTGGTCAAAAAGGAAAGGGTAACGCTCTCTCATGGCCTCCTCTGCCTCCCATGTAGCTTCCTCAGTCTCATGGTTAGACCAAAGGATCTTAAGCAAAACTGTCTCACCACTCCTAGTCTTCCAAACCTTCCGGTCAAGAATCTGCTTAGGTACCTCAAGATTGATAAAGATTCATCTAGCTCTAAGCTCTCTGCCTCTAACACATGTGATTGGTCACTCACATACTTCCGCAGCTGCGATACATGAAACACATTATGCACTCTCTCTAACACAGCCGGTAAAGCCAGACGATATGCAACCTCCCCAACTCGCTCTAAGATCTCATAAGGCCCGATGAACTTCTGACTCAGCTTGCCTTTCTTCCCAAATCTCATAACCCCACGCATAGGAGACACTTTCAGAAGAACCTTGTCCCCAACCCGAAACTCTATATCCCGGCGATGTAGATCTGCATAACTCTTTTGCCTATCCTGAGCTGCTCTCATCCATTCCATGATCATCTTTATCTGTTCAACCATCTCATGTACCATCTCTGGTCCTAGAACCACTGCCTCAGCACTGCCGTCCCAACAAATCGGACTCCTACATCTCCTCCCATATAAAGCCTCAAACGGTGCCATGCCAATACTAGTGTGATAGCTGTTGTTATAAGAAAACTCTATCAAATCCAACCTCTGTTCTGATGCGTGTCTTTTATATAAGGTTTTTACCTCATTTTTACACGCATTTCTGTACTTTTTATGTAGCATCTAGCTACAAATGCCCCGAATATTCTACTTTGGTTCGTTTTATGTAATTTGCAGGAATTGACCAAAGAGGAGCTAAATCGAGCCTTAATCCGTCCCATTTGCATGCATTTATGGAGATCGAGGAGCTGGAGTTTGGAATTCTAACACTTGGAAGACGCGTGAGCTGGATTCGGGAAGTGCTTCAAGGTCTAACGTGCTTAAACAGCTCGATCGAGTAGATTTTATGCTCGATCGAATGCTTTATATGCCTAAGGATGCTCGATCGACCAATCCGAGTATACAAAAGAGGAGACAAAGCAAGGAGTGCTCGATTGAGTAGTTTATTTCTACTCGATCGAGAGGATTGACGTATAGTTGCTCGATCGAGTGGTTTATTACCACTCGATCGAATGGTTTGTCCTTCTAAAGATTTTTTCCGCCTAATTATCTTATGGGCTTTTGTAATTAGTCCATAGATTAGGTTTTGGAATTTTTCGTATAAGACTGAAGGAGTGAACAACGTAACTCGGGTCTTCGATCTGTTCACTTTTACTCTATCACTGATTAATGTTCTTTGGATTTTACCCTTCCTTTACTCTTTGGCTACTCAAATTTGGATTTTTATTGGTATTATCAATCTCTTTTAATCTCTTAATTTTTAATCATTTGCTTTAATTCCTTCTTCCCTTTTATTGTTATCATAATTGCTTTAACTCATTCCTTATTAGTTTATTATCATGTCTAGTTTCAATTATTTATTTGTTGTTATTGTTAATTCGATGATAATGAGTAGCTAATTTTCTTCTGCTAAGGCTATAGGGGATCCATAATTATGAGGGAATAGTAATCGATTTATTGGGTTAATGCTGGTATAATCTTCGTTGTTAATTGCTGGATTTATCTGTATCTGTTTAATTGAGTCGACGCAATTAGACATTTATATCTTAGTGACCCTTGACCTGGACCGAAAGGTTGGAAAAGGCGAGACTAGTAGCGAACAATAGGGTATTGTAGTTAGGGCGAAAGCTAAGCTATTTACGCTTTAGGGCGAATTGAGACCGAAAGGAGATATTCACTGCTCCTTAGATCGTATTTGCATTGACCTGAGACCTAGATTACTTGACCGAATGATTATGGTGAACCGTCTGTCTTAGCTGTTTTTCTCTCCTTGGTTAATCTTTATTCTCTTATTTTCTCTTCCTTACCTTCTTATTAGTTTAGAATATCACGATTAAACCCCCCCCCCCCCAATTTAGTTACCTTGACGAACTTAGATTAAGTTGACAATTTCCTACCTCTCTGTGGATTCGACCCGACTTCCCTAGCTATATTAGTTAGAGCCAGTTGGTATTTTAGACAGGTACGCGATAGCCGTGTCAAATTTTGGCGTCGTTGCCGGGGAGGTGGCACAATTTTTGTTGCTTTAATTAAGTTTGTCTCTCGTCTCAAGGAATTTATTCCTTGAGGCTGATCTTATTTCTGCAAAGTTTTGATAATTTTTGCAGGTTGTTCGTTGCTTTGTAAGTCTATTTGCCAGAATGTCCAAATTACAGGTTTGTTCGATTACTGAACATATAGAGCCATGTGGTAGATGTGGCATGGAAGGGCATAACCCTATTGGATGCCTGGCAAGTATAGAGCGCGTCCTTGCTTATCAGAAATACAAGCAAGGAGTTCCTTTTTCTCAGCTATATGAAGAAATAAAGTACGTCTCTGCTCTTTCTACGCCAGCGCCGCAGCCAGTGTCTCCTCCTGCAAATGAGGAAATTGCCGAATTGAAATCTTTTATGTTGAGCATATCACAACAATTTGATGAGAAGTGCAACAGGAAAGAAGCTGTCATAGCGGAATTAAGAGAACAAGTCGCGCAGTTAACACTCGCGAGTGACCAAGCCAAGCTTCTATCGACATGCAATCCAACCAATGCAACGAACCACCTAGTTGGCCTTACTCATAAAGAGCCAAAGGAACCGGAAGACGGGGTTCTGATAGCTGAAGATCCCCCGGAGGATGATATGGATGAGTTTTTAGCCGAAATACTTGGTGCGTGTAATCAAGACACTCGATCGAGTGATCTATCTACTCGATCGAGTGAATCAATTCATCCAATCACTCGATCGAGTGAAAATACTGGTCGGTCGAGTAGTGCAGAAATTGAAGATGGTCGATCGAGTGATATTCTTACTCGATCGACTGAATTTGCTGAAGAAATCACTCGATCGAGTGATAAAAATGCTCGATCGAGTAAATCAGAAAAGGACATTACTCGATCGAGTAAGGAGAATGGTCGATCGAGTATATTGCAATGTGAAACCACTCGATCGAGTGGTAATTGTGCTCGATCGAGTACCAGAAGCGGCGGAGATCCTATTTTACTATCCAATTCCGCTACCGTGTCATCTTCCCCTGCTGTGGAGGTGTCACGCATTGATAAAGGTAAAGAGAAAGTTGCGACTCCACTCATTGCTACCAGAGTGCCCTTCCCAGGTCGTCTGAAGGACGCAAAGATCGAGCGACAGTACGGTAAGTTTGTGGACGTTGTGAAGAACCTCCAGGTAACTGTCCCTTTTTCCGAACTTATTACTCAGGTACCTACTTACGCTAAGTTTATGAAAGATATTGTGACGCGTAAGAGAAATTTAAGTGAATTTGAGACGATTTCATTTATGGAAGAGTCTAGTAATTTGCTTTTAAATAAGGGTCCACCTAAAATGAAAGACCCGGACAGCTTTTCTATTACCTGTATTATAGGCAACTTGGTCATTGATCAGGCTCTTTGTGATTTAGGAGCCAGTGTTAGCGTCATGCCCCTTCCTGTCTGCAAGAAACTGAACATGAGTCATTTTAAAGTGACTAACATTACCCTACAGATGGCTGATAGATCTGTTAGGAAGCCCTTAGGTGTCTTAGAGGACGTGCCTATGAAAATAGGCAAGCTCTTTATTCCAGTAGATTTCATTATTTTAGATATAGCTGAGGACACCCGGACCCCAATTATCTTAGGAAGACCTTTCCTTTGTACAATTTGGGTAATTATTGATGTCAGATAAGGGCGTTTGACTCTTGCAGTTGGGAATGACGCGATCACTTTCAGTCTGTCTAGTACTTTGGCTCGGCCAATGATAGAGGATACTTGTTATTCAGTTGATATTATTGACGAGTCTATTTATGATTTCTGGTCGGGTTCTTTTATGAAGGACCCACTAGAAGCCCTTATGCTTTTTGATGAGTGTGCGAGATAGCCCGGGCATTTACGATGACGCTGCGTTGGATTTGCTTGTTGATGATTTAGATGAGCATGAGGGATAGCAAGTGGAACAAATGATTAGCACTCTCTGCTCCATTGAGGTAAAGGTGCCGGAACGTAAGCCCCTCCCTTCTCATCTAAAATATGTCCTTTTAGATGGTACTGAGCAATTTCCAGTCATTGTTAGCGCTAAGCTTGATAATGATCAACTGACCTCTTTGTTAGCTGTACTTAAGAAAAATAGGAAAGCACTGGGTTATTCGCTGGACGATATCAAGGGGATTAGTCCCGATATCTCGTATGCACGAGGATAGAGTGGAGGAAGATCACAAACCTTGCGGACGGGTCGGTCAGCCACTTGAACCGAAGATGCGGGATGTAGTGATGGTGAGGTAATGAAGGCCGCTAGACGCAGTATTATTTATTCTGTTGGCAATTCTAAATGGGTGAGTCCAAAGATGGTGGTCCCGAAGAAAGGAGGGACAAGCGTAGTTAAAAATGATAAGGATGAATTAATTCCTACTCGAGTAGTGACTGGTTGGCAGATGTGTATAGATTACAGACAGCTTAATGCCGCCACCAAGAAAGATCACTTTCCCCTTCCTTTTATTGATCAAATGGTAGAAAGGTTAGCTTCTCATAAATTTTTCTCGCTATTTAGACGGGTATTCCGGTTCTTTGGATCCCTATTCACCCGCATTTATCAAGCTAAGACTACATTTACTTGTCCTCAGGGCGTTTTTGCTTATCGCAGGATGCCTTTTGGTTTGTGTAATGCCCTTGCCACCTTTCAAAGGTGCATGATGGGGATATTTTCAGAGTATATTGAGTCTACTATGGAAGTTTTCATGGACGATTTCAGTGTTTATGGAAGTGATTTTTCTAACTGTCTGTCTAACCTTGAGAAAGTGTTGCAGTACTGTATTGAGGTTAATCTTGTCTTTGAATCGGGAGAAGTGCCACTTTATGGTCAACGAGGGAGTTGTCTTAGGGCACTTAGTTTCTGATAGGGGAATAGAGGTTGATAAAGCAAAGGTGGAAGTGATTCAGCAATTACCGCCTCCTGTTAATGTAAAGGGGGTGAGGAGTTTCCTTGGTCACGCCGACTTTTATCGCCGGTTTATCAAGGACTTCTCAAAAATTGCTAAACCACTTACACAGTTGCTACTTAAGGATGCCTCTTTTGTTTTTACTGATGAGTGTCTTTCTGCTTTTAACAGGTTAAAGCAGGCTTTAGTCTCTGTGCCGATCATACAGCCTCCCGACTGGGACTTGCCGTTTGAGATAATATGTGATGCCAGTGACTACGCACTGGGAGCGGTGCTGGGCCAAAGGAAGGACAAAGCTTTGAACGCGATCTATTATGCGAGCTGAACTCTGGATGAGGCTCAAGTGAAGTACACAACCACTGAGAAAGAGCTGCTAGCTGTAGTTTATGCCTTAGAGAAGTTTCGTACTTATTTAGTTGGGTCGAAGTTCTGTTTTTTGACCATGCAGCTTTGAGGCATCTCCTTGCTAAGAAGGAGGCTAAACCACGGCTATTGAGATGGATACTCCTTCTTCGGGAGTTTGATTTGTAGATTAAGGATAAGAAAGGAGCCGAGAACGTTGTAGGCGATCACTTGTCGCGATTGATGCGACAAGAAGGGAAGATTCTCTACCTATTGATGATTCTTTTCCTGACGATACTTTAATTGCTCTTATATCGTCTATTGTTGACCAAGAACCTTGGTATGCGAGATATAGCTAACTTCGTTGTCGGTGGCAAGCTCGCGCCTAACCTTTCTCATCGCAGAGAGGAAGCGTTTTCTATATAACGCTAAGCGATTTCGGGATGATCCTTATTTGTTTAAGGAATGTGCAGACGGTCTCTACAGATGGTGTATTCCGTAGTGGGAGGCCAAAGTAGTCCTGGAAGGTCACACTCCTATTCCTATGGTGGTCACCACGGTCCATCGCGTACGTGGCTAAGGTACTTCATCTGGTTTTTTCCGCCCTCTTTGTTTGCTGATGCTAAGTCTTTTGTTTCAGCTTGTGATGTTTGCCAACGATCAGGGAACATTTCAAAGAGACATGAGATGCCACAAAACGGCATCTTAGAGGTTGAGGTTTTCGATGTCTGGGGCATTGATTTCCAAGGACCATTCCCGTCTAGTAAAGGTAACAGGTACATCTTAGTGGCTGTAGATTATATGTCCAAATGGGTTGAGGCCATTGCTTCACCCCATTGTGATGCCAAGACCGTGATAAAAATGTTCAAAAAGGTCATATTTCCCCGATTTGGTGTCCCTAGGGTCGTCATTAGTGATGGGGGAATGCACTTTAAGGAAACGAAACTAACTTCTATTCTGTCTAAAGTTGGTGTCCAACACCGGCGTGGTTTGGGGTATCATCCCCAAACTAGTGGTTAGGTTGAGGTCTCTAACCGCGAGTTGAAAGAGATCTTGTCTAAGGTAGTTTCTAAATCACGGAAGGACTGGAGTCTTAAGTTAGAGGATACATTATGAGCCTATAGAACTGCCTTTAAGACACCAATTGGTGCATCACCTTATAGGTTAGTTTATGGGAAATCATGTCACTTACCTGTTGAATTGGAATCTAAGGCTTGGTGGGCAATTCGTGAGCTTAACTTTGATTCTAAGTTGTGTGGTCAGAATCGTCTTTTGCAGCTAGATGAGTTGGAAGAGTTTAGGCTTAATGCCTATGATAGCTCGCGCATTTACAAAGAAAATACGAAGAGATGGCATGACAAGAGAATTCTACCTCGGGAGTTCCATGTTGGGCAAAAGGTCTTTCTTGTTTAATGCCCGTTTGAGATTGTTTCTGGCAAGTCAAGTCCAGGTGGAGTGGTCCTTATACGGTGACAGCTGTTACTAAATTTGGATCCGTGGAGCTCGAAGATGCCGAGAGTCATAGGTTTAAAGTGAATGGCCAATATGTGAAGCATTACCACGAGGCGAATGAAACAGACAATCGTGTCGAAGTCTTGTACTTTGACGAGCTAGACGTGCCAGTTAATTGATACCAGAAAGGTCGTGTGGGACCTCATAAACCATCGCTCTCCAGGAGGCAGCCCGGACTGTTTTATTGAACTTTTGTTGAACTTTTTGATTTTCTTTAGCTTTTTGTTGAACTTTAGACGCTGTCTTACGAACCCTTTATGCTTCTCTTGCTTTGAAATGCGTGTTTTGCAGGTTACTTCACTCGATCGAGTAGTTTACTGCTCGATCGAGCACTTTTTGGGGTAATTTTCACTCGATCGAGTGATATTCTTACTCGATCGACCAAAGCAGAAATCACGTTTACTCGATCGAGTAGTTTTTTACTCGATCGAGGACTTCCATCCACCAGTTTACTCGATCGAGCTATTCCAAGTTGCTCGATCGAGTAGTTTCGTCTTCCAGCGGCTGTTTTACGTCTATTGAGCTACTGCTTGACTTTCTTTGACCTCCCATGTTCATGGTCGGTTTGGGGAGGTCCCTCTTTATGACGTTTTGTAAGTTTTCCGACTCCACTTCTCTTTTTCCCTTTAGTTTGCATTTCTTTCCCTATTTTTGGTACAATGAGGGCATTGTACGGTTTGGTTTGGGGAGGTATGCATCCATATCTATGTCTGTCTGCATATTTTCTTGCATTTTCGCTTGCACGTTTAATTATTTTCGCATGCATTGTTGTTTTAATTAATTCAAAAAAAATCAAATCATAAAAATTCAAAAATTTAAAAAAAATCCCAAAAATTCAAAAAAAAAAATTCACGTTTAATTTGAGTCGGAACGTTTGAACTCTGACGCTACAGTGAATCTTTACTTGAGCCTTGCATATTCTTGACATTTAGTTGGCATGATTATGTGCATGATCTACGAGTTTTTGTTTCTTCTCTCTTATCTGAACGAATAGACTTGATTCATCATATCGGCAAGCTACATTACATTCTGAGGTTAGAGCTTTATAAACTGGTGACATTCATGACCAGTTTCATTTAGGATGTGAGTAGTACTCTCTTTAAGGCATGTAACATCAATTTGCATAAGCATGAGTCTAGTCTTCTTAATACCTGTATGTATTCGGTCTGTGGATGGTGACACATGTTAGGAGAGGAAGTTCCCTTTATTTCATTCTACCCATGAGCCCCACATAGCCAAATTGCCTTTTTTGTCCTATTAAATACTTTCTATAATACTTCTTACCCTAGCCGAGCTAGTGACGAGTAGTTGTTGGAATGTTTTATCGCAATTTGGTTATTCTATCTGATTTCAGAAGATGGTGAAGAACTGAAGGGAATGAAAAAGAATTGTTGGATGAAAAAAAATGGAACGAAAAAGAAAAAAAAAAGGAGAATTAAAAAGAAAAAAAAACGAAATAAGAAAAGAAGAAAAAGAAAGAAAAATCATATGGATAAGGAAAAAAATTGTATAATGATTTTCACTCCCATGTTCTATCTATACTTTATGGGGAGTTGACAAGTATTAGTGTTTAGTGAGTTTAGTGCATGGAATTTGCACTGTTTTATTTTGTTATATTGAGTATGAAGATGGGATGTAGTTATATTTGGATTCGTTGTTGCTAGCCTGGCTATTAACCCCACATATCCAATTCATTTTAGCCCCTTCTTACCCATTACCTCACTTACCCAAATGTAAGTCCTCGGCATGTGTCTTGGTCACTAGTATGGTTGGAATGCATATGTATGGTTGTAGAGACTTTATTCATGTTAACTGCATGCATGTTCTTATAGGTCGAGTTAGGTGAGTGTCTTTACTTCTGTCTATCTTTCACATATATTCTCATCTTGTGCCTAATTTTTGAGTGACGAGCGACCCGTGAGAGTCTGATATCTTTTGAATCTTGCAAGGTCGACGGTTCAGTAAGTTTGAAACATTGATTCAACTCGTTTGCACTTTTCTTATGCCACTTTGTCAGCCGTTGCATTAAATTGGTTTTAGTGGGTGATTTGTAGCTGATGCGTTGGTCGCGTTCCACTGTTTATTCTTAGTTGCATTCATTTTTGCTTCGGGACAAGCAAAGGTTTGGTTTGGGGAGATTTGATGCGTGTCTTTTATATAAGGTTTTTACCTCATTTTTACACGCATTTCTGTACTTTTTATGTAGCATCTAGCTACAAATGCCCCGAATATTCTACTTTGGTTCGTTTTATGTAATTTGCAGGAATTGACCAAAGAAGATCTAAATCGAGCCTTAATCCGTCCCATTTGCATACATTTATGGAGAATGAGGAGCCAGAGTTTGGAATTCTAACACTTGGAAGACGCGTGAGCTGGATTCGGGAAGTGCTTCAAGGTCTAACGTGCTTAAACAACTCGATCGAGTAGATTTTATGCTCGATCGAATGCTTTATATGCCTAAGGATGCTCGATCGACCAATCCGAGTATACAAAAGAGGAGACAAAGCAAGGAGTGCTCGATCGAGTAGTTTATTTCTACTCGATCGAGAGGATTGACGTATAGTTGCTCGATCGAGTGGTTTATTACCACTCGATCGAATGGTTTGTCCTTCTAAAGATTATTTCCGCCTAATTATCTTATGGGCTTTTGTAATTAGTCCATAGATTAGGTTTAGGATGGAATTTTTCGTATAAGACTGAAGGAGTGAACAACGTAACTCGGGTCATCGATCTGTTCACTTTTACTCTATCACTGGTTAATGTTCTTTGGATTTTACCCTTCCTTTACTCTTTGGCTACTCAGATTTGGATTTTTATTGGTAATATCAATCTCTTTTAATCTCTTAATTTTTAATCATTTGCTTTAATTCCTTCTTCCCTTTTATTGTTATCATAATTGCTTTAACTCATTCCTTATTAGTTTATTATCATGTCTAGTTTCAATTATTTATTTGTTGTTATTGTTAATTCGATGATAATGAGTAGCTAATTTTCTTCTGCTAAGGCTATAGGGGATCCATAATTATGAGGGAATAGTAATCGATTTATTGGGTTAATCTTTGGTATAATCTTCGTTGTTAATTCTTTGCATTTATCTCAGATCTCATTTAATTGAGTCGACGCAATTAGACATTTATATCTTAGTGATCCTTGACCTGGACCAAAAGGTTGGAAAAGGCGAGACTAGTAGCGAACAATAGGGTATTGTAGTTAGGGCGAAAGCTAAGCTATTTACGCTTTAGGGCGAATTGAGACCGAAAGGAGATATTCACTGCTCCTTAGATCGTATTTGCATTGACCTGAGACCTAGATTACTTGACCGAATGATTATGGTGAACCGTCTGTCTTAGCTGTTTTTCTCTCCTTGGTTAATCTTTATTCTCTTATTTTCTCTTCCTTACCTTCTTATTTGTTTAGAATATCACGATTAAAACCCCCCCAATTTGGTTACCTTGACGAACTTAGATTAAGCTGACAATTTCCTACCTCTCTATGGATTCGACCCGACTTCCCTAGCTATATTAGTTAGAGCCAGTTGGTATTTTTGACAGGTACGCGATAGCCGTGTCAAATTTTGGCGCCGTTGCCGGGGAGGTGGCGCAATTTTTGTTGCTTTAATTAAGTTTGTCTCTCGTCTCAAGGAATTTATTCCTTGAGGCTGATCTTATTTCTGCAAAGTTTTGATAATTTTTGCAGGTTGTTCGTTGCTTTGTAAGTCTATTTGCCAGAATGTTTAAATTACAGGTTTGTTCGATTACTGAACATATAGAGCCATGTGGTAGATGTGGCATGGAAGGGCATGACCCTATTGGATGCCTGGCAAGTATAGAGCGCGTCCTTGCTTATCAGAAATACAAGCAAGGAGGTCCTTTTTCTCAGCTATATGAAGAAATAAAGAACGCCTCTACTGCGATATATGATATGCAAACATCGGATTTCAAACAAGGTCGTAGCTACTGCGATATATGATATGTGACACGGCTGTCGCGTACCTGTCAAAAATAACCAACTGGCCAACTAACTAATATAGCTAGGGAAGTCGGGTCGAATCCACAGAGAGGTAGGAATTTGTCTGCTAGAACTAGGTTCGTCTAAGTAACCAAAATTGGGGGTTGTAAATGTGGGTTCTAAACCAAGAGACTAAGGGAAAGAGAAATAAAGGAAGAGGGTTTAACAGATAAAAGAGAACAGCTAAGACAAGCGGTTCACCACAATTGTCCGGTCGAGTAATCTAGGTCCCAGGTCAATGCAATACAGTCCAAGGGGTAGCGAACGTCACCTTTCGGTCCTTAATTCACCCTAAAGTGTAAACGTTTAACTTTCGTCCTCATTTTGCAATACTCTATTGTTCGCTACTAGTCTCCCCCTTCCAACCTTTCGGTCCAGGTCAAGGTCCACTAAGAATAAGGGTCTAATTGCGTCGACTCAATTAGGCAATTACAATTATAGGTAGCATTTTAACAACATGGACGATACTAGCATTAACCCAGTAATTCGATTACTCTCCCTTCAATTCATGGATCCCCTATAGTCTTAGCATGGGAAATTAGCTACTCATAATTATGGGGGTAACAATCATAATAACCAAACAATCAAAACTAAACATGATGACAAATATAAAAAGATGATTGAACGACTATAAATCAAAGAGAAGAAAAGGAATTAAGAACAATAAAAATGATTAAGAATTAAACGGATTGATAATACCGAAATTCGAGTAGCAAAGCAAAGTGGTGAACACAGATCCAAGAAGAATGTCAAAAGTAACAGTGGAAAAATGTGCGTCGTAAAAGGGATAGGAGTAACGTAATGTTCTCCTCGGTCTTATCTTGTAAAAACATCTTAAACCTAACCTATGGACTGATTATGAAAGGCCCATAAAAGATTAGGTAGAATTAAACTAAAGCGCACGAGAACCCCTCGATCGAGTAAGATGATTACTCGATCGAACTCCACGTCACTCGATCGAGCTAGTGCATCCACTCGATCGAGCACTTCTGTATGAACTTCCTCGATCGAACTCCACTAACCAGTCGATCGACCAACTTCAATGTAAAAAGCATTCGATCGAGCAGTAAAACCACTCGATCGAACTATATAAGCACGTCAGGACTCGTGTTTCTCCCTTGCTCAGCTCATGCGCACTCCAGGTGTGAAATTCCTAAGCTCCGGCTCCATATTTCCCATGAATGCATACGATTGGGACAATTAAGGCTCATTTTAGCTCCTCCTCGGTCAATTCCTGCAAAATACAACAAACGGACCAAAGTAGAATATTCGGGGGTATTTGTAGCTAGATGCTACATAAAAAGCACAGAAATGCGTGTAAAAATGAGGTAAAAACCTTATATAAAAGACACGCATCAATATGCAAACATCGTTTTAAAACCCTAACATGTGAAGTTTCTATGTCGATTTAGATGCAACTAAACTAACTTTGTCAAAGTTGTAATTTAGCATGTGGGTTGATTGATCTAACCACACATAAAACAAAACAAACAAGGCTTAAGGGGAATGGGGGAGCCGTTGGGATCTACCCTATTACAACCCAGGCATTTCATGCCGACACAACAAGAAAATAAGATACAACTCGATCTAAATACAATTGCTATATACGACATCATACAAGACACCCTACACGGCCAATCCGGCCTAGGAAAACGTGCACAAGGGGTGGCCCACGGTTTACATAACTCACAGCCTTGGGTCACTCCTCATAATGCGTGCTTTCGCTTAATCTCATCGAATTAGACATTAGGCCACACACCAAAGCATGCTTTAGCATAAATCGGGCCATGTCGCTTTAAACAACATGCGATTTACTACGCTCCTACATGAATTGGAGTATAACTATCTAACCAAATAAGACTAAGGTTTTTGTAAATCATTTGACTCGACCAAATAGAAAACTAATTACAAACGAATTACAAGAAACGACTCGATAAACAAAAGGTAACTACAAAATACGAAACAACGATGAACAAATGATATAAAGAAGAAGCAAGAAAGACAAAAGACACGGCCACACCCACGGCCAAGCCATGGCCACCCTAGTTCCTAGGTTAGGTTCATTAGGTTAGATAGATTTGCAAAGTGATATGGGATATACATTAGAAATCGATGATAAAAGAGGTCAGAAGGCTTCGCCTAAAACCGAGTGTTCTACACGGCCTAAAGGGTCAAATTAGGTCAAGTTAGCTAATTAAATTAACTCGTCGAGTGTTAATAAGAAGGTGCTAATCACACTCTCTTATACTAGCGAGAAATCATGTGAAAGGAGAGATGTATTCAATTAAGTTATAGAATTGTTAACCGATTTTAATGCTTGTGTCGAAGCACCCTAACATGTCTAATTAGGTTATTTAATCGATCTAAAGTCGTCTAAGTGAAACATATGTTAACAATCAGAGGTCGAACTAACATGCAACGGGTCCTAGGGCAGGTCGAATTGAACGAAACAAACGAGGGGTCAAAAGCGAGGAACGAAGAAAGAATCCATTTTATTAATGCCCTACCTTGAACACGAGGATATGTAAATGAGAAGGGGGATACGACCGACCGATGTGGCGGATTTGTTTCCCGACTCAATTCAACGCGGGCGTTTATGGTGGTACTTTAACTCGTACTCAAACTAACTAGTTTCATAGTTAACGAAATCAAACGACGCAAAACGATAAACAATGTAAAACGAACAATGAAAAAACAAACATAAAAAGAACGAAATAAAAGGGAGAAGAGGAGGATTTGATGCACCCTCAACCTACATGTATCGTTGACACCGTCTTAGGTCGTAATCGATCATAGATTTTATCTCGAGAGGCCGTCGTCGACGAAGGAACAAAGCAACAAACACGTTTTTTGTAAATCTGGACAGCAACTTTCAAACTGCAATTTCTCACTCGTTTCACGGTGAAAATTAGATTTAAAAGATGTTTTGAAAACTAGAAAGAGAGTAGAATAAAGATCTTAAAGCAAACCACGCTCGTTCTGAGTTATTGGGCACGAAAAACGAGCACAAACAGAACTGGACAGACAGGAAAAGCCGCGAAAACAGAGTGTATGACACTCTGTTTTTCGAGGGGATTCGTGTACTCTCAAGGTCAATTTGGCTCGTGAATCTTTATCTAAGATGTAGATGGATGTTATATGGTTAATTAGGAACAAGAAACTTGAGTTTTAATGGATATTTGAAGGGGAAACGAATGGTATTTCGAGAGAGACACAAACTGTTTTTCAGTTTGGATGTCTCGGTTTTGTCGAGAGTTTTGAGAGGCAATTAGGGTTTGTTTTTGGAGATTAATGCTGGTGAGTGATGGTAGTATGTATGGAGAACTTAGAGGAATGAAAGTATGGCAGAGGGGAGGTGTTTATAGGGAGTTAAAGTAGGGTAAAAGAGAGCAACAAGCAGTCGGGCTGCTTTGTTTTGCTGCTGCTGTCCAACAGCTTTCGTGAGCTCGTGTAGGGTTTTGGAGGGGTGTTTCTTGGTGTTTAAGCTAGGGTAATATGGGTAGGATACTAGGGTATGGTTTAGGGTTAATGGGCATGGGTTTAAGTGGTGTTTGGAGCGGGTTTGGGGCTTGGCGAAGCTGAACACGGGTAAGGGAAAGGGTTGGTTTGTCAGGGGCTGTTTTGGGACGGGTTATTAGCTGGATTGGAGGGAGTTTGGACGGGTTTGTGGAAGGAGTTAGGGCCTGGTTATGAGGGTGAGTGATGGGCTGGTTACGGGTCAAGAGTTGGCTTGAGTTTGGTTCGAAAACCGTGATCAAATCGAGTTGAAAACGAGCTCAAAATCGCATACAAAACCATCGTAAAAATCTAGTTCTTCAAATACGATTTATAAAACGATTTAAATTTATTTTTCAAATCAAGTAACTTATGAATGATTTTTCAAATCAAATATGTATTTTATTTTCAATAAAATAAACTTAAGAAAATAAATTCAAATTAAAATAATAAAATGAATTCACTTTAATAAAACAAACATTAATTTAAATATCATTTAAATTGATAAAATATTTCATCGACGATGCCCATTCTACATCGTAAAACGAGCTCCAAATAATGACAATGACAACTAAAGAATACATGTGTCCTATCATCATCGGGTGTTTGTCGGGTTCTCTATAAATTCCAATATCGACGGATACGGGTATCTACAGAGCCCCCACTTTGACTGAGGCTTGGACAAGGCGAAAGTTAAAGTATACCCCAGGTCCCTCTCGACCTGAGGATTCTACGGGTCGTTTATAGTCCATTAGACTTGCGTATATAAGCTCGCCAGCCATAAGAAGAGATCATACCTGAAACTTCATCGGGGATTAACTCTTGCTTCTGTTGCGTCAAAGTGTCATCATTGGTCGTCGACCCATAAAACTGCATATGTGGTGAGTTGAGCCTTATCCTTAGGCGCCTACGTATCCGTTTCTGACGGAATCAAACCCGCGTCGTAGTTCGGCAATTGCTGACACATGCCCAAAGTTTATCATCTGCTGGCACCTGTCCGAAATTCATATCTGCTGACACTTGCCCAAAGTTTATCATCTGCTGGCAGGTGCCAAAATGGGACGGGACTTTCCGAGGAGGTTGCCGCCACTTTCATCATTTGCTTTCAGCTACGAAATTCTTCCATTTCATACTCTTGTATCAAATTGAATTCTTGGTGGATGTCATCCTTTACATCTTGATAATGATCTCTGAAGCCTACGGCTTCAGAGCCCCCAGTTTGTGATGGCTCTAAAGTCGAAGACTTTAGAGCCCCCAGTTAAAGCATATCCTGATATATTTGAAATATAGATAATGTACAAGCAATAATCATCACATAAGCACATTTGGATCATCGATCTTAAAATTGGATCATTTGAAAGATTGGGTCATCGACCCGAAAATTGAACACGTTGAAAATCTTGAATAATTGGGCGATCGACTCGAATTTTGAATAACTTAGAATATTGGGCCATCGACCCGAAGTTTGAAGTTGAAGTGTTGGAATGTTGGGTCGTCGGCCTAAAATCAAATTTGAAAGACTAGGTCATCGACCCGAAATTTGAACATGTTGAAAATTTTGAGTAATTGGGCCATCGACCCAAATTTTGAATCTAACATCACTTATGATGTTGGCCCATCGACCCGAAAGTCAAATTTGAAACGAATCATTTGGATGTTGGATCGTCGACCCAAAATTTGACTTTGAACCTTGAGATTTGAACCATCTGTTCATAATTCGCAAATAAAGTTTTTGAAATTTTGAAATATTTGGCATTTTTAAATCGAACCTTGATGGGTGAGCACGAAATGCGACTCAGTATGACCCGTAAATAACGTGGGCGTAGCCCGCTACCGTAAAACAAAAAAGGAAAATAAAATTGTAAGTGTGCCTGGGTTTTAATTCAATTATTGACTTGTTGGGGGTATAAATGTAAATTGGCCATTCTGGTGCCAAAAGATGGCAAATGGGAATCACAAGGTCGTCGGACTTGGGACGGAGATATCGTATGGATTAAACTCACAGAGCAACAACGTTGGCTTCGCCCAGACACTAAACACAGACTGATTTTATGAGAACACTTAGACATCACACATCACTCCTGTTGGGAACATTCTGTCACTCTTCTCCTCGCCTCCTTTCTTTTCAAATGAGTTTTCATCATTTCTTGCCACCGCCTTCTTTCTTTTCAGCGGGCTTTTACTAATTTTCTTCCACGCCTTCTTTCTTTTCAGCGGGTTTTTCATATTTTCTATTCCCAACACAAACCCACATCTATGTGACTCAGCATCATTGTCTACACCGTTAGATAAAGCTCATTGTGAGACTTGATACTATTCATCCGAACCTATATCCTTATCCTAGCCTACATGGAGTGCTAAGACCGACTCAAACAAAGGTGGCTTCATTTGGACTTGGTTAAGACCCGTAATAAACCGACTAGATGACAACTTGGTTGATGAGTGGATTGAATCCCTTATTATGAAGGACTGCCTACGTATTCGCGTGGAGCGAAATCAAATCCGACGTAGTTCGATGATGGTGCATAAACATGGCATTTTGATTGTGTGTAAACACTCAAAGGTTTCACCTAAGGTATCATGTCGTATCCCATTCTAGCCTGTAAGGTACCGTTGTATCCCGTGTCTAGGGTTGGTACAAAAGGTTTTGATTCTTTGGGATGTGGAGCTTGGTAAAAATAGGTTCGCAAGGTCATTCTGAAGGTTCATTTTCTGGTGCTAAGGCCAATGGGTTATGGCTTACACCGTGGTTGGAAAAGGTGTCTCGGGTTTGACAAAACCCGAGTGCAAATGGGTTAGAAAAAAGATTTGGGTTCAAATTTCCATGTCTGGATCCTAAATGCTAGGTATAACAACACAAGCGGAATGATTCTCAAAATTCCCGACTATCCCCTTGTAACTTTCTCAGGAAGGACTTAGGGGTAAAGAGGTTACTACTTAAGCTTTTGGGCTTCGCCCATTGAACTTCAACTATGGGTACTTGGCTTGACTTCTGGCTTCCGTAACTTCGACATTCAACCAAAAACCTTTTGCAATAACTTCAACATCTTTTTTTTTCTTTTTTTCTTTTACTTTCATCACTTTTCTTTTTCTTCTTTCTTTTCATTCATCCTTTTTTTTTTTTTCATTTTTTCATTCTTTTTCATCTTTTTTTCTCTCTCTTTTAAAATGGTCTTATATTCAGTCACAAATGGATACACCTTGAAAACTGGGCTTTGCCAACTAAATTGGGTTAGAACTAACAATTCATTCTTAGAACGGGTTGATATCTTCTCTCTTCGAGAGGGGATGATTCTGTGGGCAAAAGGCTTGCCTTCCGTCATCGGTATGGAAAACAAGGAGCTAGTCCGAGTTCGTCCTAGAATCATCTAAAAGCCTGTCATAAGCCTAGTTTTGATGAAGGTTTTCTACCGCCAGACATGGAATAGGTAAAGGAATCAAACACGGGATCCTAGTGTACCTTACATTTTGAAACGGGACATATTTCTACCCCATGGATGCCTTTGAGTGTGTTGTGCATTTTATCATGTTTCCGGAATGATTGAGGATTGAAAACAAGACATATTTGGAAACAAAACTGCAACTTTTATTGGAATGACAAATGCTTAACAAACTCGAAGGAACGATTCCTAGGACACACCCTAGGTCATCGCGGAAAAAACGACTCAAATTCAAGAAAAGAAAGTCCTAGACTCGACTTGACTAAGATAAGAAAACAGATCCGACTCATAATTTTCAAATCTGGTCATGAGCTTTCCCTTGTTCAGCTGTCAACTTAGACGCTCGACTCTTGTCCTTGATCCCTTTGATGTCCTGCCTCCATCCCGAGGTAGTCCTCTGAGGATCTACGTTAATGATGAAGGTCGGTGAATCGAATTGTCTTTTATTAACTTCGTTAACGAGAGGAGTACATTCTAGAGCAAGACTCCCGACTTGAATTTCATTCTTCGGGTTTGGCAAGAATGATGGCTTCATCAATATGGGCCGTTGCTGAGGCCTTGCCCTTAGACGATGAGGCCCCTTGGTACCCTTTCGGCCTTTCAGCCTCTGCCCTTATGACATCATCTTCTACCTTTATCCCGATTCTTATCCATTCTTTGAAAGAGCCAAAATTCTGGTATTTCAGAGCATTACGGTAAACAGGTCGTAGATTCTTTACGAACTTATCTACCATTTCAACTTCGTCAGGCTTCTTGGCTAATTTCACGCTTTCAGCGCGCCATCTTGCAAGGAATTCAGTAAAGCCTTCTTTGTCTTTCTGTGTCATGACCTCTAATGTTCTTATATTGGTTTGAATCTCGACATTGTCAGCATAGTGCTTACAAAACTCCACCGTGATATCTTCGAAGGTAGGGAAGTTCTTAAGGTCCAGATTATAGAACCACGCCTTCGGGTGTTCATCCGCAGATTGAGCGAAAATTTCGAGAGCATGTCGGCCAGTACTCCTTCATGCTAAGTACCCCTTATAGGCCTTAACATGGTGGACTGGATCTTCTGGGCCCTTAAACTTTGGGATATCAGTGAGTACCATGTTTGTAGGCAACTTATCCTGAACTAGGGCATAGGCCCTAGCATTTTCGTAGTGGATGTTCTTCCCCTGGGAGAGTTTCAGACTGTCCTCAATGAACTTGAACCGTTTCTCCAGATCTGTCAGAGGTGGGGTAGATGAAGAGGAATCTTCACCCAGCTTGGATTCGATCACATCCATTCTGGCCATCATGAGGTTCACGGCCTCAGTGAGTTTGTTAACAACATCTTCCATTGCTTGAAGTCGGGTTTTTGGCGGCCTTTCTATAAGAAAACCCTGAACTGAGTCAATATTCAAATGCAACAGCCCCTGCACACTTAAGGACATGACACCAACTTGACTCAAACAAAGACTCGACTTATGACTGACTAACCAAAAGGTTCGACTCACGGTTGGATTTAGACCTCGATTCATTTTGGACTCGACAAAACGACACGACCCAAACCATCATAACTCGATTCTAAACTGGACTCGGTGTGACTAAACCCGTGATTGGACCAACATAGCCCATAGGTTTAAGTGAAACGCCCTAAATGGCCTAGCTTGGACGTTTCTGTGGACTATTCTAGACCAATTGGTCGACCCACATGACTCGAATCCCAAGAGGTGAGCTTGGGTGACCCAACGAGGTCGTGTTCTAGACACTTGGGATAAAACACGCCTAGCCCAACATGGCCAGGACTCGGACACGACTCGACGCATTTCATGCTTGGTTAAGGTTTGAGAGGCATTTTGGATTGAATTTGAAAAATCGATTAATCGATTTAAACATGAGATTTAAAATGGGCAGCATGCCGGCTATAAAAGCTCATTTTGGGCCGAAAAAATCTAGTCCTACTTGGGCAGCATTCCGCGTTTTTAAAACTGTGCTATTTTGAAAGTAAGTTGTTCAAAAGTTCGGTTTTGAAATTGACATGGAAAATTTGAAAAAAGACTCGGGAAATTCACCTTGCACATTGTCATTCTCATGTTATAAGGATGTATGTTGCTAGACATTTCTAAGTCTCGGCAAGTCTTCTACAAGAAGGCCTATGCCCTCCATCCTTTTGGGTCTAATAGAGCAAGGGCCTTTAGGTAGAGTACCTAGAACAGCATCCCCACCCTCAAGAACCACGACGAGGCGGAGCGGAAGCAAGCAATGTGCAAGCACCTGGCATAGTGGGACGTCGCCCCCCACGCGTCACAAAGAAGCGCTGGGACGGCCCGGAAAAGTCCTTAAGGGTTTATGCATGAATCGTAGCACTACGAGTAATGTTTTACTTTCCAATACTTTCTTTTGAAGTTTCACCTCGGAGGAAAAGACCCTAGAAACAAAGTGTAACTAGTCCTCTTTTCCCCAGCAGAGTCGCCAAACTGTGGACAACGCCCGCGGGATCTGCGTCCGCGGGATCCACAGGGGGCATCATCGACTCGAGGTTCCTTCGAATCGAATTATGACAAATTAGAGTCGCCACCAAGTTTTATGGGAACTTGGAACCGTTCAAGTCAACTTTACACCTTTCATCGAAAAGCATAAAGCCAATCGACTACGAGTGATTAAAGATAAAGACTTGTACCCTATATCACTCGATTTGAATGACTCTCGTAATCCCATGGTATTTAGACGGATCAACAAACCATAGATCTTGAGTAAGGGGTGAGGGTACGTGTTAGGAAGCCCATAAGGACACCTAACCCCGCCCGTCAATAACGACCTCTACTAAGTCAAGTATCGGATTTCAAACAAGGTCGTAGCTACTGCGATATATGATATGCAAACATCGTTTTAAAACCCTAACATGTGAAGTTTCTATGTCGATTTAGATGCAACTAAACTAACTTTGTCAAAGTTTTAATTTAGCATGTGGGTTGATTGATCTAACCACACATAAAACGAAACAAAAAAGGCTTAAGGGGAATGGGGGAGCCATTGGGATCTACCCTATTATAACCCAGGCATTTCATGCCGACACAACAAGAAATTATGATACAACTCGATCTAAATACAATTGCTATATACGACATCATACACGACACACTACACGGTCAATCCGGCCTAGGAAAACGTGCACAAGGGGTGGCCCACGGTTTACATAACTCACTGCCTTGGGTCACTCCTCATAATGCGTGCTTTCGCTTAATCTCATCGAATTAGACATCAGGCCACACACCAAAGCATGCATTAGCATAAATCGGGCCATGTCGCTTTAAACAACATGTGATTTACTACGCTCCTACATGAATTGGAGTACAACTATCTAACCAAATAAGACTAAGGTGTTTGTAAATCATTTGACTCGACCAAGTAGAAAACTAATTACAAACGAATTACAAGAAACGACTCGATAAACAAAAGGTAACTACAAAATACGATACAACGATGAACAAATGATATAAAGAAGAAGCAAGAAAGACAAAAGACACGGCCACACCCACGGCCAAGCCATGGCCACCCTAGTTCCTAGGTTAGGTTCATTAGGTTAGATAGATTTGCAAAGCGATATGGGATATACATTAGAAATCGATGATAAAAGAGGTCAGAAGGCTTCGCCTAAAAGCGAGTGTTCTACACGGCCTAAAGGGTCAAATTAGGTCAAGTTCGCTAATTAAATTAACTCATCGAGTGTTAATAAGAATGTGCTAATCACGCACTCTTATACTAGAGAGAAATCATGTGAAAGGAGAGATGTATTCAATTAAGTTATAGAATTGTTAACCGATTTTAATGCTTGTGTCGAAGCACCCTAACATGTCTAATTAGGTTATTTAATCGATCTAAAGTCGTCTAAGTGAAACATATGTTAACAATCAGAGGTCGAACTAACATGAAACGGGTCCTAGGGGCGGTCGAATTGAACGAAACAAACGAGGGGTCAAAAGCGAGGAACGAAGTTAGAATCCATTTTATTAATACCCTACCTTGAACACGAGGATATGTAAATGAGAAGGGGGATACGACCGACCGATGTGGCGGATTTGTTTCCCGACTCAAGTCAACGCGGGCGTTCATGGTGGTACTTTAACTCGTACTCAAACTAACTAGTTTCATAGTTAACGAAATTAAATGACGCAAAACGATAAACAATGTAAAACGAACAATGAAAAAACAAACATAAAAAGAACGAAATAAAAGGGAGAAGAGGAGGATTGGATGCACCCTCAACCTACATGTATCGTTGACACCGTCTTAGGTCGTAATCGATCGTAGATTTTATCTCGAGAGGCCGTCGTCGACGAAGGAACAAAGCAACAGACACGTTTTTTGTAAATCTTGACAGCAACTTTCAAACTGCAATTTCTCACTCTTTTCAAGGTGAAAATTAGATTTAAAAGATGTTTTGAAAACTAGAAAGAGAGTAGAATAAATATCTTAAAGCAAACCACGCTCGTTCTGAGTTATTGGGCACGAAAAACGAGCACAAACAGAACTGGACAGACAGGAAAAGCCGCGAAAACAGAGTGTATGACACTCTGTTTTTAGAGGGGATTCGTGTACTCTCAAGGTCAATTTGGCTCGTGAATATTTATCTAAGATGTAGATGGATGTTATATGGTTAATTAGGAACAAGAAACTCGAGTTTTAATGGAGATTTGAAGGAGAAACGAATGTTATTTCAAGAGAGACACAAACTGTTTCTCAGTTTGGATGTCTCGGTTTTGTCGAGAGTTTTGAGAGGCAATTATGGTTTGTTTTTGGAGATTAATGTTGGTGAGTGATGGTAGTATGTATGGAGAACTTAGAGGAATGAAAGTATGGCAGAGGGGAGGTATTTATAGGGAGTTAAAGTAGGGTAAAAGAGAGCAACATGCAGTCGGGCTGCTTTGTTTTGCTGCTGCTGTCCAACAGCTTTCGTGAGCTCGTGTTGGGTTTTGGAGGGGTGTTTCTTGGTGTTTAAGCTAGGGTAATATGGGTAGGATACTAGGGTATGGTTTAGGGTTAATGGGCACGGGTTTAAGTGGTGTTTGGAGCGGGTTTGGGGCTTGGCAAAGCTGAACACGGGTAAGGGAAAGGGTTGGTCATATCACGGGCTGTTTGGGACGGGTTATTAGCTGGATTGGAGGGAGTTTGGACGGGTTTGTGGAAGGGGTTAGGGCCTGGTTATGAGGGTGAGTGAAGGGCTGGTTACGGGTCAAGAGTTGGTTTGAGTTTGCTTCGAAAACCGTGCTCAAATCGAGTTGAAAACGAGCTCAAAATTGCATACAAAACCATCGTAAAAATCTAGTTCTTCAAATACGATTTATAAAACGATTTAAATTGATTTTTCAAATCAAGTAACTTAAGAATGATTTTTCAAATCAAATATGTATTTTATTTTCAATAAAATAAACTTAAGAAAATAAATTCAAATTAAAATAATAAAATGAATTCACTTTAATAAAACAAACATTAATTTAAATATCATTTAAATTGATAAAATATTTCATCGACGACGCCCATTCTACATCGTAAAAGGAGCTCCAAATAATGACAATGACAACTAAAGAATACATGTGTCCTATCATCATCGGGTGTTTGTCGGGTTCTCTATAAATTCCAATATCGACGGATACGGGTATCTATAGAGATATTTACAAACGGAAATTGAGTACACTTGCAATCATGAGATGTGCAAGAAGGATGAGTCCCGCACACTGTGAAAATAGTGGGAGCTATTCTAAGGCTAGAAGGCCTATGTCTTGATTGGATCTCGACACGTACTCAGACAGTTTTGTAATGCAAATGTATACATTACAAAGGAAAACGAGTATGTAGTAAGGTTGAGTAAGGTACAAGAAGTTGATAAAACCTACTAACCAAAGCCTTCTCATAGGCTTAACCTGATGAGTCATGTCATTTCAATTGGATTGAGATGAACAACTACATACAAGATAAAATTAGATTATAGAATATGAAATAATAATCAGGCATTGACTATTCATATGTGATAATCGCATTTGTCGTTCGAGTTTTACTTTAAAACTCTTTTATTATACTTTGTTACATCCAAACGGGTTGTATAACGATATTGAACCCCGTTAAAGTGAACCCGGATTAACATAGTATTCGCTCATAGTCACTTGTATGAGGTGACGTCTCGAAGTGACTAGAGTGTGATGTGATTGATGGCAAGTTCGATGCCATACGGTCATGTGAGATGACTAGTCGATCACATAGGCGATCATTAGGAACGCTTTGTCGAGCGATGACCGCTTATAGAGTTCTGGCAAATTTATATAGCCTGGTCGTGGCGAGAGCTACTATAGTATTCTAATGAGTCGATTTTTTTGACTAAAGTCTGTTCGCCTAAGATGGCACAGTTTCAGATTAGCTTTGATTTATGTTACTACGACCTTCGTAAATGGGGTCAAATGGGCATATTTTGGGTCATGATGGATGTGGCTAGTCGAAGGGAATAGTGCGATAGGAATTGTCCACCCCCTTATCAAGGTTAAAACAATATCTCAGGGCCACTCGAGGAGCAATGAACTGGAAATGCGTGGCCACGCTCGGAAGGTATCTATGGTAGATAATTCCGGTCAATCAGTTGTTCTCCAGATCGAGGAAACCACTCTCGATATGATCACTTGCAAGTACGACCTGAAAGACACCTTGCATTGAGTGGGAGATAGTAATAGGACAAGGGAATTGGTGACGCACACTTGTCGAGGACAAGTGAGAGATTGTTGGAATATGTGTCCTCCGACAATAATGCGATCACAACTGTCGATCATAATGATCACATGTTTAAATCTCATAACAAGAATACGAAAGGGGTGATACATATATAGTCAACTGGTCCACACATATCGGTAATGATTGGCTGGCTAGAGTTTGACATTACTGTCGTGCGACGGTGGTGATCAGTTGATCCCTTGAGGTCACACCTAAAAGACGATTCCCTTAATTGAAAAAGGTTAATTAATTATATGTCGATACAGATTAATTAATTCCTTAAAATTGAACAAATTATTATCATAAGAGAGAAAATGACATTTTATTATAATGTGATTAAATAAGATTTTATTTAGTAATTTAAGAAGTTATATTACTAAAATTAATCGGTGTTTGCGAAACACGCGAGAGAAGAATGATAAGTTAGTTATAATTACAAGATGTTGTGAATTATACTAACTAGTATTTAAATGACCATTTTATGTGAAAGTAATTTTGAATTACTAGTCAATTTGTTAAATGTGATTTATTTAATTTGTAAATGATATTTAATTTGTTAAATATGCATTTTAAATTAAAACATGACATAAGACATGTCACATGTCACATGACATACAATTGTACAATTGGCAAAAATAAAATGGACTCCATATTACACATATAAACCGAAATATTGCTGGCCATTTTAGAAGTTTTGTCTTATTCATTTGTCTATGACACTTGATAGTGACTTGACTATGAAAAAGTCTTACACTAATTTGTCTTGTGAAGACAAAAAGGAAAAAGGAAAAGGCTCCTAATAGCCCTCTACCCACCGGTTTTTGGATGTTACAACTGAGAGATTTGTTCTCAATTTTTCCATTCTCTCAATATTTTATGAAAAACAACACTCTCTCTCTCTCTCTCTCTCTCTCTTGTTCTTCATAAAAATCATTTTTATGAATCTAATTTGTACAAATGAATCACTAATAATACTAGTAGTAGTATATGAGTATTAGTAACCGATTTTAAAGTAAACCACATTACAAATATCTAATACATATTATTTAGTGGGATTTTGGGATAGTTTTGGGTGCTACTTATTGGAGGGCTTCTATTTTGAAGTCATGGATGATCATCCTAATGTATTTTCTAGCTCATGAACAAATGAAGGTAGGTGACCTTCATTTGTGCCCATTTGGCCGAATTTATGATGTTGAGAAAACGATTTTCTTATCTCTTCTTATTTACTTTGCATGCATAAGATCAACAATTTATTTTATGACTAAATATTTTCTCACATATATGAATATGTCAAATTAATGAGATTATTAATTTCTAACAGGCCATCCATTCACAATTAGAGAAGCACACCACACCATGGTTCGCCGACTATGCTAATTACATTGTTGGAGGAGTTTTTCCTCCAAACTTGAACTACAATCAAAAAAAGAGATTCTTGTTTGAAGTGAAGAGATACTTTTGGGACGATCCCAATCTTTACAAGGAATGTAGTGATGGACTTTACCGAAGATGCATACCCCAATGGGAAGTTCAATGTGTTTTAGAGGGATGCCACTCATCACCATATGGAGGACATCACGGAGCACGAAGAACAATCGCTAAAATCCTACAAGCGGGCTTCTTTAGGCCTACTATGTTTGAAGATGCTAGGGAATTTATTCTCCATTGTGCTCCCTGCCAAAGAACCAGAAACATTTCTTGGAGAAATGAGATGCCACAACGAGGAATACTTGAGGTAGAAATTTTCGATGTATAAGGAATTGACTACCAAGGACCATTTGTATCATCTCAAGTAAACAAGTACATTATTATAGCCGTCGATTATGTATCAAAGTGGGTAGAAGCAATTGCTACTCCAACCGATGACGCCAAGACGGTTACTAAACTTCTCAAGAAAGTAATCTTCCCAAGATTCGGAGTCCTTAGAGCGATCATTAGTGATGGAGGGACACATTTCCATGAAAAGAAGCTCACATCTCTTTTGATAAAATACGGTGTTGAACATAGAACCGGTTTGGGATACCATCCTCAAACAAGCGGTCAAGTCGAAGTTTCGAATAGAGAGATCAAGCAAATCCCTGAAAAGGTTGCCAACAAGACTCGTAAGGATTGGAGCATGAATCTTGATGACACTCTTTGGGCTTATAGGACGGCCTATAAGACTCCCACAGGAGCCTCCCCTTACAAGCTAGTCTATGGAAAGGCGTGCCATTTGCCAATCGAATTGGAATACAAAGCCTTTTGGGCAATCAAAGCTCTCAACCTTGATCTCAAGTTAAGTGGTCAAAAGAGGATAATGCAAATTCAAGAGTTGGAGGAATTCAGACTACAATCCTACGAAAACGCAAAGATCTACAAGGAAAGGACAAAATTGCTTCTTGACAAAAGGATTAGACAAAAAGCTTTGCACAAGGGAGACAAAGTCCTTCTATTTAACTCCCGATATCGACTCTTTCCCGGGAAGTTAAATTCAAGATGTATGGGGCCCTATGTAATCACCGAAGTGGGGAAATATGGCGACTTCCAAATAAAGTCGGAAGATGGAAACAAGTTTAAAGTCAACGGCCAAAGGTTAAAACCATATTATGAAGGAGCATTCATCGGAGAAGTAGAGGTCATCCGCCTCGAGCCTCTCCCACCATGAATAGACCAACAATGAGAGAGTTTGGTGGAGTCCTCTCCAAACCACCATTTGTAAATATTCTAACTCTCCTCACTTGTATTTTTAACTTTATAGCATTTACATATAATTTCCAAAAAGCATGATTTTGACATGAGTGTTGGTGAGGGAGTGTTACTAACTCGTTTGATGAATGAAGGATTTAGAAATTCAAGTGTGGGGAAGCACTCTCATCAATGAATTAAATAAGAAGAAAGGAGAACAAAAAGGACGAAACCTTCACAGGCAGACCTGAGCCCGTGGGAACTGCAGATGATCCAGGCGTCCCTGAAGAGGATCCGAGCGTCCTGGCCTTGGGACGCGTGTCCTAGGAGAAGCTGGAATTGGAGAAAGGGTTCTGTTACAAAATCTGAGCAGGTCATATTCAGGACGCTCGTCCCATGCCATGAGCCGCTCGTCTTGTGAAAAATCCGCGCGTCCTGGCATACTTCAAAATTATGAATCCACGCTGTTTGTAAATCAGCACATCCCTAGAAGGATCCGAGCGTCCCCAGAAGGAATCTGCTCGTCTTGGAGATGATCCGCGCGTCCTGGCACGGGTTGGATAATTCAGAACGTACTGTGTTAGAATCCGAGCGTCCTGAGCTTGATCCGCCCGTCCCCATATGCTCATATGAATTTTCTGTAGAGCAAAGATTCGCCCGTCCCGAGCACGACCCGCGCGTCTCCCTCCCGTGTTGATCTTCCATTTTCGACAAAAGCATTCTCCTACCCACCACACATGTCATGACACCTCATCCTCCTTTCCTCTTAAAACATAAAATCCCCTCCCATATGACTCAAAACACACAAAAAGCACCCATTTACCTCTCTAAATTAAAAGCCCCCAAAACCTAGGGTTTCAAGAAGGATCTCAATTATAAAGAATATCTTCATCTTCAACAAGCAAAACTTCAAGATCTACTTTTAAGATGAGAACAAGAGGGTCCTTGCCTAGAGAAAGGAGAAGAAAAAGAGTAATTGGAAGCTCTTCAACATCTCACCTCAACACATTGAGGAGAGAGAATGAAGAAATTATTGATCTCTCAAGACTTAATGAGTTCTCCAACATAGTATTTGTCAATGATGCTCAAAGAATCGTCTTTCATCGTCTTCTTGGTATGAATATTCTGCCTACTAAATTCATGTGCCATGAGACATTAAGGAAACTAGGAATTTATCATCAAACCGAGGCACTCTTTAAAATATTTGGTCTTCCAACTATGTTCAACATGCATGAGCTCACATATCGACCCTTAGTCCTCGAATTCTTGAGTTTTCTGAAAATATCTACCTTGAACAAGACGATTTGTGTGGAGTTTAGACTAGAGAACACAACTCGAATGATGACTCTTGTGGAATTTGCTAGTGTGTTGGGTCTTGATGTATCGCCTACCCGTACATCAAAACCTCGAAATTATAGCATAGCACATCTATGGCGAGCCTTGATGGGCCGCGATTTCTCCTTAATCAGGGAATGCTCGGCCTCTTACATCCAAAACCCCATTATCCGGCTCACCTACCGTTTCATTACAAGTATTCTCTTAGCTCGCCGTGATCCCGCGGTTGTGAATGAACTTGATTTGGTCTTTATGGAATCTTGTCTAAAGATACAAGGGAGGAGCGATTATCATTTCAACGCCCCCTTGTGCTTTTTGAATGATGGGCGAAATTCCGGAATGGTGATGATGATGGTATGATCCATATTGTCAATGGAGGATTAATAACAAGGCTTGCTAAATTCTTCAATCCATCTTTCAACAACAACAATGCTTATGTACCTCTCCCGGGTACTACCAAGATTGATGAGATGTTAATCTTCCGACAACACCATTGGATCACTTTTGAAGGCTATGAGCGAAAGATCAAGTGGCTCACTAAAGGGAGTACCCCAATTTTCCTTCCTATGGAAGGTTTAACAAGAGTATCACTTAGAAGGGGTCCCCTTTCACAAGCTAGGTTGCATGAAAACAGACACGGACACGCGACACGGCACTTCAAAATTTTTAGGACACGGACACGGCAAAAAAAAATCAATATACATATTAAAATAAAGGGAATTTGAAGAACATTATAACCAACATCTAAAATTTGGCCATTTAAAGGCCACAAAATCGTAAAATGACAACCAATATTAATGTCTTATACGTTAAAATCAACATGTCTTAAAAACTACAAATTTCCAAATTACAAACCCAAATTAAATAAGCATTCAAGTCTTACAAAATTAAATAAAAAGTATCGAAGGTTTCAAATTACAAACCCAAATTCGAGTCTTACAATACTATTCGCCATAGTTATCAAACCGAATACTTTCCGCAAAATATATTAACATTAAAAGGCACCAGAAATAAGTTGGACAAACAATGCTCACCAAAAGCTGAAAAAAAGGATTCACGGATCATCCTTTGTACCATTGTAATTATTCATTAAACTTCTTTCGGTAAGTCGGAATAACAACTCAGTTATTCGCTTCCGAAAACTACCCCTAAATGAAACAAACCCTAGCTTTCGAAAAATCAACAATAATCTCCAAATTTAAAACCCCCAAATTTAATAACAACAACAATAATAATCATTATAACGATTGATTTTGATTAATTTGATTATTTATAAACTTATTATTATTATGTGTGTGTGTGTGTGTGTGTGTGTGTGTCTATATATATATATATATATATATAGATTAATATAGAAATAAAAGATAGATTGAGAAATTAGGGGAAAATGAAAAAGCAAGATACATGGCGAGCAGAGGTTGCCGGCGACGAAGGGGAGGCTGATGGTGGCCGGACTGAGGCGAGGGGAGGATGGAAAGCGTCGCAATGCAAGAGAAACAAGGGGTGAAATGAGATGTAAGGGGGAAATGGAAAAGTGAGATGTTGTGATAACTGATAAAGTAAGATTTTGATTTCAAAACTGCTTATTTGGTGTGTCCAGCGGACACGAGCCGTGTCCAACCATGTTGAACCGTGTCCGACACATTTTATTTTAACATAAAAACCGGGGACACGGTTCAAGGCGTGTCCAGAACATTTTCAGGCGTGTCCTACGAGTGTTGGTGTCCGGCACAATGTCCGACATAGGAACGCTCAAAATTAGGCGTGTCCGTGCAACCTAGTTCACAAGTACCATCTTACCTTGTCGCAACTCGTTCAAGTCAAGAAAATCGAACCCCACCTTCTATTCAACCTCAACAAAATGAACCTCAAGCAAATGAAAAAGAAAAAGTTGTCATCCCGCCTTACTCCTTTCCATATCAACCTTATAACCACCCAAATCCCTTCATTCTTCCTAGAGATGACTTTGTAACGGGTCTACTTCAAGATTTACACCGCAAGCAATATGAAGCTAAAGTAGACAATTATTATGCTCTCTATCCACAATTTCACCGGTTGGCTCATCAAGGGCATATTAGTGAAGATGGAATGCTTCCCTCTTGGGCTTAAATGGATATCCTTTTTCCAAACTTGGAGCATGCCAACGGTGGAACACATGGACATGGAGAAGGAGAAGGAGAAAGGTCAAGTGGCGGTGATACGGTCGAAGTCAATAGCGAGGGGGACGAATTTATGGACTTTTATGAAAGCGATGCATCATAAGCACAATGGGATAGTGATCTTGGAGGGGATGATAGTAACCATTGAAGATGTTCATGAGCTTGGTGGAGCGGGCATGAAACACCCACCACGGCCTAGGTGAAACTCTTCTATTCCCCCTCATTTTTCTTGTCAAAAATTTCATGCTTTTCTAACTTGGTTAACATTTAATTGTTTCAAACTCTAGAGGTGTCCTTGTAAAAATTAAGGACTATTTTTCCACCTTAGCAACATCAGGGTGATGATAAATTTATTGTTCCCACTTTTGAAAAATCCAAAATGACAATTATTTTCATGCATTGGATACTTCTGCATGAACTTCCCTCTTTTTGACACTAGAAATAGTGTCTTGCTCGGTTTGGGGAAGTTCAAACACAAGGATTGGGAGTTTATCCAAATTAGCTCTCCAACCAATAAAATCATGCATCACATAGAGTAGAATAGATTGCATAATTTATATATATATATATATATATATATATATGTGTGTGTGTGTGTGTGTGTGTGTGTGTGTGTGTGTGTGTGTGTGTGTGTGTGTGTGTGTGTGTGTGTGTGTGTGTGTGTGTGTGTGTGTGTGTGTGTGTGTGTGTGTGTGTGTGTGTGTGTGTGTGTGTGTGTGTGTGTGTGTGTGTGTGTGTGTCATATAGTTTGCATATTAGTGTAGAAATCATGCATTCTCATTTAGCTTGCAAAATTTCCTATCGTATTGGCCATTGAGGACAACGCCCATACTAGTGTGGGGATGAGAAATTCTAACTTAACTTTTAAATCAAAATTTATAAAAACTTGAAAAATTGAAAAAACCAAAAACATGTTCATTCCTTTGTAGTGTAAAATTGTATATTTTGTATATACTTGTTTGTTTGTTTGTTTATCCTCCTATCACATTGATCGACTACGCCACATCCGAGGCATGAGGAATATGAAGACCGCATGGTATGATCTTTCCAATCTCCTTTTTCCTCTCTATGTTAATGACTATGTGGCTTTATTTTGATTGATGCGGTACAAACCAATGTGATTCTAGGAGTTGCATTTAGTTTATATGGCATACTAGTTGATAGAAGCATTTGCATTAGGTTGTATAAATGTTAGTTGCATCATGGCATGTAGTTGCATTGTAGGAAATTATTTGTGAAAACATCTAATTGGGAAACATGACAAGTGTATATAAGGCCCTTGTAGATACTTTTTTCTTCTTAAGACTTTGCTCATTAGAATGCTTCTAAAACACCCTAGGATGTGTCATGCTAGTATCCTTTGACCCATGAATTAAGGCCTAGTCAAGAGTACCTTGTGGTGTGATAACTCCTTGGCTACCGTTTATTCCAAGGTGACCATTGAAGCCATGCAACCATCTTCCACATCTATCACATTTTGTCAACAAAAAGGGAATGGGCACAAAAATTATCAAATTGAGTTCCAGCAATCAAAAATGAAAAACAAGAAGTTTGCAAATTGAATCAAAGAAAAGAGGAGTACAAAAATAAGAACTCCTATGATTTAATAAAAGCACCCTCGTTACTAATTGGGGTGACTTTGAAAATGATCAAAAATGCAAAAAGTTGAAATTGTCAAGCATCAAAATTCCAAAAATCAAAGAAATGGTAAAAAGAAATTGTTCTCAAAAATGTCAAATGCCACAAGAAATTGGGGGGAACAACAAAATCAACAATTGTCGAGCCTTTCAATTGATTGAAGATTTCTCATCGATTTCAACCTAATTCGATTTCCCAGTTTGTAAGTCGATTTCATTCCATTGTTTATACTATTTTAAAATCGTCTTCTTCGAAAAGTTTGAAAAGAGAGTCCTATTTATTTGATGTCTAGTGTATGCATATAAAATCTCATAGTCAAATTCCTTATGGTTTGTCCTAGGTAAATTATTTATGAACATGTCGCTGAAAAGTCCGCGAATCTGATTTGGTTGTGGAAAATGATTTGAAACCCTAATTTTTATGTCGATTCAGTTATGAGGCTTCTTCATACATCATATTTATAAAGTCGAGATGATAATAGGATTTGGAATTTCTGAAAAATAATGTTTTAAACTCGTTTTATGAATCAATACTTTTTATGCGACGGTTTCTGTCAGTTTTTGGAAATCAGTCTGAAAACCCTTGATAAGTTTGGAATTTGAGAAAAACACGTTAGATATAATTTGTAGCTAAGACTCATGGGGTTCCAATTCAATTGGCTTTGCATCAATTCGAATTTTCTGGAATTAGTTATTCATTTTATACCGAGTCTGCCATGAGCAGGAAAATCAGGAAAAGTCGTGTTTGTTCTTTAAATTGATATTCCTATTAAGTTATGATGAGTCTAGGTTATGTGCATGATTAATTGACTGAGTAGGTGGTAATTACACATAATTATGTTATGTAGGTGATGGATATGTGAAGGATCATAAGTGATTGCTTGTGTGTGCTTGGATTGCGAAAAGGTAGGGAAATACACTTGACTTATTATCGTTGATGTTGAATTGTGTTGACTTGTTTGTGTTTCATATGACCAAACTGTGAACGTTGACTTGATTCGTGGTTGTTGATTTATGTTATGATTCATATACTGGAAGGTGATTGACTGAATTGATCGTATTGAGTATGTTATCACAACATTTGGTGACTGGCATGATTTTATGATTGATCAGTTCAATGATTTATATATTGTGTTGCATTAATTTATTTTGAGCATTCATATGCATTGGAGATGGAGGATGTTGTGGTGATGTGGTGTGGTAAAGATGATGTTGTGATAAGGCCCAGGCGGGTTCTGCAGGACTTGCCCTGGTGTCCTCAACAAGTGGCGGATCGGCTACGGTCGATATATAGTCTACCGGGGATCGGTATGGCTGGGTGTTCCGGGTTATGAGTTGTGATGAGATGGTGGTGGTGATGGAGGAGCATGCATATCATACATACTTGTTGCATTGTATTACCCTACTCAACCTCGTGGTTGACCCTGTGTATTCGTGAACACCTGTGATGATCCAAATATTGGGGAGCAGTCTTGACAGGTTTATGAGATAGGATGGGAGCTTGATGGGCGTGAGACACTGGATCAGAAGACTTAGTAGCTAGATCATTATGTAGAAGACCTTCACTTTTATTCATGTTAGTTCTTAGTAATTTGATGTAAAAGAGGTTTTGTAATAATTAAGTTAAAGTAATTATGTAAATTGCCTTGGAGTTTAATTTGTTATTCACTACCTCGGGTAACCGAGATGGTAACAGTCCGGTTTATTAAGGAATGTCTTGCTAGAGGCTCCTTCATAAATCGGGGTGTTACAGCCTAAAGGTGTACCGCGTCTATGTTTGTCGTTTATCATACTTTAGATACATAGATAAAAAGAGATGCACCAGGAAGAAGGCCAACCGCCAATTTAACCTGGATGACAAGTAGTTCGCTCCATAGGGGTAAAAACGGTACACTTGAAAGTTCATCCTTCTAACCACTGCCCTAAATGATCACGACAACCCAAACAATACCCATAAAAAGAGAAGTATCATAAAAGGCGGCGGCTACATACACTAGCTTTGTGTCATGGGGAATCAGAAGAGGCCCAATAGATTCAGTTGACATGTGTTTGAAGGCGTTCTTCTAAGAATATTGGCAAGAGACCAAGAAAAGCAATGACAATGAGTAGAAGAAAGCCATTACGGACCCAAATGTCTAACATTGAGTTGACAAAAGGCACATGATTAAGGAGAGAAGATCATAGAAAATCAAGAGAGTTAGAGTGATTGAGGTTTTGTAATCTATGCTGGAGCTCAGCAAATTAAAGGAGTACGTAAAAGGTAAGCGAGAGCTGACAAGAACCCTATACATTGAAAAGCGAGGGGCATTCCCACAGTATGTGAATGGTGCTCTTAAAATGATGTTGACACATGCCACAAGAAAGCGAAATAGGCAAACCTTGAGAGGAGAGGGTAACATTATGTGGGAGAATACCCAACCATGCAAGTCACAAGAAAAGAGAAATACCTTTCTGGGTTTGAGCAGACCATAACCATTTAAAGTTGAGCCCAAAAAGAAGAGTGACGTGTGAGTGAGATCACTGTTTAAAATAAGAGAGGCCTAAGAATAAACATTAAAATGAGCAACAAGTGGTGATTTAGCAGTAAGAACAACTTTAAAAAGAAAATGAGAAATAAGAATATTTTGATGATGGAAAAAAGAGCACAAAATTAATCCATTGTCAGAAAGTTCCAAGAGTCATTGACTATAATTGAGTACAGCACATAAATGCGTGGTTGAAGTGAGGCAGAAGACATGTCGAAAATAAGGGATCTAAGGCCTAAGGTTATATCGCATCTACATTGGTCAGATATAATACTTTTGATACATAGATCAAGAGAGAGAAGATGTGTACATATTGTATGCAATGCAATGTTATGTGAATTAAAATATAAATAAATTATCATTTTTAACAAAAAAAACACCTCTCAAAACTACCATCTAAAAGAAAAAATCTGTTATCGAAGTGTCAATCAGTCTAGCTAATAAAATCACTAGTTGAAGCATTAATGATCGTTAATAAAATTATGTTAGCATAATTTTTTTTTTCAATTCTCTTTACAAAATAAAGGTTAAAACGACCTTACACATTATACATTTTGTCAATTATTTTAGAATCCATGCAATGCACGGGCAACGCACTAGTATAAATATATATTTGAGGCTTTTTTTCGAGCGACGTGGTAGTCTCCAACTTTTTTAAAACACTTAAATAAATTTTAAAATTAATTACTTACAATTTTCTATTAGAATTAGGAAATAATTAATCATTTATAATTTTCTATTTGAATTAGAAAATAATTAATCATTTGCAATTTTCCTATTAGAATTAGAAAACTGTTTTTAATATTTGTAAACTTAATATTTTAAAATTGCTTTTTCCAACTTTGTTTTTTTCGAGCGACATGGTAGTCTCCAATATTTTTAAAATACTTAAATAAATTTTAAAATTAATTACATACAATATTCTATTAGAATTAGGAAATAACTAATCATTTACAATTTTCTATTAGAATTAGAAAATTATTTTTAATAATTGTACACTTATTATTTTAAAATTTATTTTTCCAACTTTGCTTTTTTCGAGCGATGTGGTAGTCTCCAACTTTTTTAAAATACTTAAATAAATTTTAAAACTAATTACTGACAATTTTCTATTAGATTTAGTAAATAATTACTCATTTATAATTTTCTATTAGAATTAGGAAATAATTAATCATTTACAATTTTTCTATTAGAATTAGAAAATTATTTTTAATATTGGTACACTTATTATTTTAAAATTTCTTTTTCCAACTTTTCTATTAGAATTAGAAGATTGTTTCTATTTATTTTTATATATGAAAAGTTCGATATACTATAGAAAAAAAATTAGATATATTCATTGTCTCCAATATTATACGGATTATTTAATATGATAATTCACGACATAAAATGTCTGTAAGCTCCAATTTTTTAAAAACACTTAAAATAAAATTAAAAATTAACTTAAACAAAAATAATATAGAAATAGTGTTTAATAAAAAACAATATATATAAATAATAATAATATAAATATAGAGTTTAATATTGTAATTAGCTCAACATCATATTTAAAATATTATATCTAATAACTTAATAGTAGTCTCAAGTCTCCGTTGGGGTTAATTACTGACTTCGCCACTTGGTTGGTTTATTTCGGGTTCTGGTCATTTTTTGATAGGGTAATTTATATTCATGTCTTTAGTTTTTATGCCATTGTTAGAATACAGGTAGAAAAAAGTTTATAACCCCAGTTTTTTTTTCTCATTTTCAAAAATCAAAATGAAATAATTTTAAAAACTTAAATTATATTAATTGTTTCAACAATTTTTATTAGTCACCATGCTTATATTGACCTAATAATAAAAATTAAGTTATTTTAATACTTATTTTATTACTGAATATTACTCCGTCTAAAAGTTGTATAGCAAAAATTATTTTAATCATGATAGTAATTTAAAGTAAGACAATTTATATATTTTTTAATTACGATTTTACATTTCACACATTAAAGTATAGATTAAGCTTATATAGTTATATTCACATTTAACCAAATTTATTTTTGACTCATCGTGTCGCTCGACAGGGTTGGGTCTTGACCCTAAATTAACAGGTTGCTTTGAAATCGAGTCAAAGGCCAAGATTTACGTGTTTTGAAAATGTGCTGGGTCAGGTCAAGTCAAACTTTGACCGATCTTATAATGACACAATGAGTTATCAATTTTATTTATAAATTGTAAGTTTGAACATATTTAATTTGCAAATTTTATTTAGTTGGAAGTAGATAAAGAAATTATTGAGTAGGAAGTAAAATAATAAATAAATAAAATTTTAAATTCTTATAAAATTCCCAAAATATAGGGATTATCGAAAAAAAGTTTTAGTTGATAAAATGATTAGCATGATAAAAAAAACATTTGAAAGAAGGAGTTCACGCACATAAATAATATTTGTCGAAAGATCCGTGTCGTTAATGGAAATAGAAAGATTTTCAACTTTAAAATCAAATTCACGGAAATATAACATAGCGATACATTATATATTTAAAAAGAAAACATAACCAATTCAAAAATTCATTTCAACCAATATTATTTCATAGTAAGATTTGCACAAATAGTTTTACAATACAAGTAGAGTACTATGCATCGTATCGGTAGTATAGTTTAGGAAAATAATATCATAGGCCATATCATATATCATCGTCGACTCTTCTTCATAATAAAAACATGAAACCGGTAAAAAAATGAAATAGATAGAGAATATATAATACTTTTGATGGGATCTCTCAAAATATTCATATAGTATGAAAAAAAAATAGAAGTAAGACAAGTATAAGTAAATCATTATCTTTATCATCTTTTCACATACTCCACATTAATATGGTATAATTATTATTTTATAACCCAACCGTGTACAAAAACAAACCAAGTGAGGTATTTATCTCAAATTGTATTGCCTTTTTTATTAGTGTAAATTAATTTCGACTAATTTGACAAAATGTCATTAGATTTTGATTCAAATTGGGCCTTCATGACCACTTGGGGATTTTTCTCTCCCCGTTTTTGGATAAATATTTTCTTAATTACGTTTCTTTATAGGTTGACATGCGCTTATTATGTGCTCAAATTGTAAAGTCAATTGGATTTTTTTGTTCGGTTTGATTAATTATAAAAACTTCTTAAAAATATTATATATCAAACGACATTCTCAAGGAAATTTTAACATAAACAATTTCAAGTTTACACTACCTTTTCATAAATATTCCAAGTTTTAACAACGCACGCGATTCCACCAAAAAGAAGGTCAACCTGAATGGCAAGTAGTACCACTCAAAAGGGGTAAAAAGCAGTACAGTTGAAAGTCTATCCTTTAACCACTATGACCAAAAGGGTAGTAGCACAAAAGGAAGCGCCAACATTCATTTTGTGCCACGGGGAATCAGAAGGGGCCTAATAGATTGGTTAACAGGTGTTTGAGGAGAGGTTTTAAGAGTGTTGGAAATTGTTGAAGAAGAGCAATGAAAATGAATAGAAGAAAGTCAGTGCGGGTCAAAGGGGTTTTAACACTATTTAGGAGATTAAGGAGAAAAGAACAAATTAAATTAAGACAAGTTGAAGTGATTAAGGTTTTGAAAGGTTCTAGGATGAAGGTCAAATTAAAGGAGTAGAAGGTAAGTTGGAGCTGGCAAAACGAGAGACAGTCCCACATAATGTGGGAGTATATATATACCCCCACCAAGCAAGCTAGAAGAAAAGAAAATTATGATGCTTGGTACACGTGGAACATAATCATTTATGGTTGGCCCAATAAAATAAGGGTAAGGTGAGGGTAGGAGCACTGTTTAGAATAAGAGAAGAATAAGGAGAAACTTTTAAAGGAGCACCGAGGGTTGTTATAATAGTTACAACGAGGTTTTGATGATGAAATTGAGTAATAAGAATATTTTGATGATGATAAAATAACACATCAAACTTATTTTCCGAAACATAATAAAGACATGAAACACATGGTTGAGGTGGGGAGGAGAGGTTCAAAAACAAGGGATTTAAGAAGCTTAAGGGTGTACTGCATCTATATTAGTCGTTTATCAAACTTTAGATACAAATATTTAAACAGATAAAACGTGTACATGTTGTATGTAACGCATGTAATGTTAAACGAATTAAAATACAAATGGATTGTCATTTTTTGTTTTGTTTCACTAATTAAATATCTCAAAACTACTATCTGTGGTGAAAAAATGTGTTATTCAATAAGAGTCGATTCGTTAATCTAAGAAGTTAGCATTAAAATTGACCTACAGTCCCCTTTACACACAATAAAGGCTAAAGCGTCCTTACGCATTTTACATTCAGACAATTATTTTAGAATCCGTGCAACGCACGAGCATCACACTAGTACACTAATTAAATTGCAATATTCAAATAAAACAGAGCTAAAATAGGGGGTAAAATCGTATATAAATTAGACACATCAGGAAACCGCCCTAATTCCTATAATAGACATTAAACACAATAAATTCCCTACAAGACAATATTAGCTCAAATAATCGCTCCAAAGAGCGGATACTTAATATAATACGAGCTAAAATGAGGGGAAATATATATATATATATATATATATATATATATATATATATATATAATGAACATATCAATCTACTTTATTTTCTTTAAGTTTGACCAATCATTTGCATGTTTTGTTTAAGTTCAAGATACTGATCACCTTTTTACAACATTTCTGATGTCAAGTATGAAACTTTTATGTTGAACCTTGCCCAAATTTTATGAACTCGAAAATATGTGTTCTTGAGTCAATAATTAGACTTTGTGTTTGTTGCTTGGTTAATTGTTTAATAAGGACTAAAGTTTGGCTGTTATTGCTGATTCTTGTTGTACATTTGAAATTTTGTCCTAAAATTTTTGAAGCCTTGTTGTTCATGTTTGAGTCCGATTTTTTTTCCGTGTTTAAAACTTAGATTAATTGACTAATAAGGTTACTTTCTTTGTTAATAATGACATGTATTATTTTGAATCAAAATTTCATCTTAAAATGTTGCCCAAAATATTTGAAATTCCGTAGTATATATGACTAATTTTGATTTTTGCACCCAGAATATGATCTAATTGTTTCTTGGTACTTCGCCCTTATTGATGTTGCATTGTGATGTATTAGACTGGGAATTTTGCCTTACAAATCGCCTCAAGTTTTGACATATATGTTATTATACCGAAATTTTTTATTTTAAACTCCATTCTGATCTAACTATGTCTAAAGCTTCAAATGTCGTTAGGCATGGTCTTAAAATTTGAAAATATTGTCTTAAAGCTTTTCTTGATTTAATCGAGTAATAAGACTTCAAATTTGTTAACAATGCTACGTATTGTCTTCAATCGAGAATCTTAGTGTATAAGATTAAATTTTAAATTTTATACTTAAAACATAGTTCATTGTTCGTAATGTTACAATCTTTATTAATAATTATTATTTTGCTTATATACGGGTCTCAATGCTTTGTTTACCTTGTGGGTTGTATGGTTTCGATGGGTAAAGACGTGTAGACGCACGTGGTTATGATTGAGAGGAAATGAAACGAGAGTGAGTCGACGAGCTGATGAGGGTAAAGGGGTAAGTGCTAATAATGTGTGATGAATGGTGTTGCATCTTGAGAGTTAGGAATGGAAAACATGTGTTTTATTGGGATTGATGTAAGTTTGTTCGTTTAATGTGGATTAGAACCGTGTAAGTAGGTAGGTGTATAATTTATGTCTTGAAATTAGGAGTACGAGGAAGTGACTTTAGCTTGCGTAAGGTGTCTTGAGTTGAGAAATATGATTGTATGAGGTAATTTGTGGATAATGAGTGATATGTAGTTTAGATTAAATATTTGTTGAATATTTAAACTCATGGGTAGCAAATAAGGATTAGATTTATAGTTGAGAGATGTTATTATTGAACATGATTTGGAGATTATGGTTGATAACTAATTAAGATTTGAACTGTTGAATAATGATAAAGCAATTGAGGTGCTTAGGGGTAGAATGAAGTGATCAACTATATTGGACGGTAAGAGACATCTGGTACAAGTCGTAGTAATGTCTAGTGGTGAGACGACTTAAGAGTTATTGTACACATGTGATGTGGTAATTGATGGTTATATTATTACAGCGACGTCGGTTTTTCGGGGAGTGTTATTTTGTGAGATTGGAAGCGTAAGATGCAATGCATAAGGTTCAGTTATGTCGTTAAGGTGTTTTGATAACTTTTATTATATGGTATAACCGTTTAATTTAAGTATGCATTTACAGGTATGGAAGTGGTTATGTGAGACTCCGACCCTATGAATGGTAGCATAGATGTTGTTTGCAAAGTTTTCTTCTAATTAGTCTATGAAACATCCATGTTATGCATTGTGATCTTGTTGCAGTATTTATTTGAGTTGTGATGTCGTGAAGAGAATTTTGAAGTATCATAATTATGTCGGTCGTACAACTTGGATATTTGTTCCAAATATGTTGTAATGGTGGCTATAAGGCCAAGATATTGTTTTAGATTCGTTTAATAGATGATGTGTTAGTCAACATTGGGAGTTATTTACGTTTGTGTAAGTAGTATAGGTAAACTTAGAACGATTTTTGGGAACAATCCAGTTCTGCCCAGGTAACACTCGGCCGAGTGCTCTGTTCACTGGACCGTGTGCTGCCTGCTCGGCCGAGTGGCCACTCCACTCAACTGAGTGGCCTTCTATGGCCCTTGTTTTGTTAATATTAGACTAAACATTGGGTGTATACCCTTATTTTGTGGTTCATGTTGGGCGACTTAAACTTAGATGGGCATGATAGCCATAGGGGTGATATTCTTGTGAGTTGTTTATGTTTGGTCATATTATGTGACATTTTTCTATTCCAAAGTGCAATTTAATGAAAATTGTTTTGATAAGTAACTTGACGATAAAGAGGATGTGATAAGCTGGCATGGTGCTTATTACTTGCCAGATTTTAATTTATGATAACGATGCCCATATCATGTGATAGGTGCATGTTCTGTGTCACATAGTGGACATTGCAAGATTGAGTGATTTTAGTTCTCCTTATAAACGGGAGTGTCGATAATGGGTGAAAACGAATGTGGAACACATGTGCGATCATATGCTGGATTGGACGCGGTATATGTGTGGCATGGTGTGCGGGAATGGAAATGTTGAACATGATTGAGTCACATGACAAGTAATTTTAGCATGCCTTAATTGTTTCATGGAGTCCACATGATTGGTACTTTGATTTGCATACATGCATACATGTGAGTGAATAAGATGTGACGTAGTATATATATGTAATAATGATGGCATCATAACGCGGGATATATATATATATATATATATATATAGATTTAGGATCCGGTGAGAACGACCACTCTGTGAGAACGGTTAGAACGAAGTAACTAACACCTTTTATTAAACACTACGACATACAAACCCCATTGTAAACATCACACTGCCAAAACCAAAATCCCATTCATCCCCATCCACTCCCATTACCAGAATTCGGCGACCATCACCATCGCCGACACCGAGCTCCGACACAGATCGTCGTTGTTAAGACGTTAGCAAAGAGACCACCACCGTCGTCGTCCCTATCTCGCAACTTACCTCTCCTTTATTCCACACCCAAATCACCGACAGTGACTGATCGGGAATGACAGAGTCGCCGGTCGTGATCTGTTTGCTGTCGATAGAAGTTATTTATCTCGCAACTTACCATAATTAGAAACTCCTTGTGCTTGTGCTTGAACTGTGAAGGTTTTTATTTCAACTCATGGTTTTTCGAACCCGTCTCGATTCCGATTTTATCTGATTTTATAATTTGGTTATGTTTTACTTGCAGTATGCTCACAGAGAATGTATACAAAGATGGTGTGATGAGAAAGGGGATATAGTTTGTGAAATATGCTTACAGGTTTGTCTTTAATTATATTTCAATTTCTCTATTTTCCCCTGGTTTTTTTTGTTTTAAATTCATTTATATATAAAACAAACAATTGTTATTTCAATTGAATTAGAGTTTATTTCTTCATTTCAGATTATAATTTAACAAAAAAAAAAAATTGAACTTGAAAGCGAGAATTTTAATTACTCCCTGCATGCGTCCAAGTTGATTACCTTTGATTAAAATAAGATCTTCACCATAGTTTGACCCTTTTTTTCTAAGATGGTACTCATCAAACTCTCTTTATTGTAAGATTTTTTGTAAATCACAGTTTATTGTAAAGATTATTAATGAAACAGTTTATAATTCGATGCAGAAATATGAACCAGGATACACAGCTATTGCTAAACAACCAAAGAAGATAGTGGTACAAGATGAAGTTGTCACTATCAGGTAAACCCAGAATTTAAGAATTCTTAATTTAACTAAAATTAGGGTTTTAATTCACTTTTATTAATCAAGAATTAAGAAAGTCAAACCTTAAAACAATGAACATTAAGGACGAAGACGTACCTGAGATTCCTTAGCTTGATGATGTCATTGATCAGGAGTTTGCTTGATTAGTAAAGGTGCAGCGCATCAGATAAGGAAACGGAGGATAGTATGAATGATGTGCTAATTTTAAGTGTGTTGATTTTTAATCAGGATAAGGTATGATATGGTAGGAGTTGTAATTGTGTTGTGGGTATGAATTAGAGGGTTAATTAAGGTAATTTGTTAGTGTAATTAGTAAATCGAGTCGGGAAATAAGTGAAATTATGTTCGGGAGTGAAATACGGTGTGAGTTGGGATATATACACTCTAATGTAGGTGGTTTTTTGTAATAAATGAAATATATGGTGGTAGTTTGTAAAATACGATAAATAGTAGGTGGTAATTAACAATTTTCACATTTTCTTATTCATTCCTTTCATTTTTTAATTATTTATTTTTTTGTCTTTTAAATTTCATCTAGTAATTATAATTTGACTTTTGCTGTATCTCTCTTTAAATGGTATTTGCAGCAAATGGCATCCATTAAATTCTTTGACCTGATGAATAAATTTGCAAGCTGGATTTATGAGTTGTGAGTTGTGAGTGATTCTCATCTTCTAAAGGTACGAGTAGTTATTCTGGTCACAATAGCCAGTAACTCCATATCTTCAAGCATATAAAATTGCATATTTACGTATAGGAGAATCCATTACCTTAAGAGACGGTATATTAATTTTGTTCAAGCAGATCGTGATGGTGGTTTTAGGTGTTTGTCGTTGGTTATGGTGGTGGTGAGATTTTGAGAAGATAACAGCAATTCAGGTCTATTAATGGTGGTAGTTGGAAAATTTTGAGTCTAAAACACCATTGCCGGAGAAATTCAGGTCCATTAATGGTGGTGGTGGTGGTGACTAGCGGCAGCTTGGCAGTGTATTGGGGTTGTTTCGGCGCCACTGATGTTGTCGGTCTCTTTCAGTGGGCCAGGTTATGTTGCAGGCATTTTCTGGGTAGCTGGTAACGTGGTGTTATTGTGGGTACATTAATTTAGACGTCACCTCCCTCGACCCAAACATAAAGGAGAAGGTAGTTCAAACCTTAAGCAGTTCAGTATCTCGTACAAATTTGATCCATTTGTAATTTGGTTCACAATACTGAAGACTGACATGAGCTCCATGTTTGATACCGGCTGCACTAAAGGCGTACAAGACAAGATTATACAGCGGTGACTGATTGCAGGAAACTGCTAATTGTACCATACCCATAAATTCTACACATTTTATGTAAAAAGTGTTTTGTTTGTTAGTTGAATTTTGACTTGTAAATCATGAATTAATAGGCAAGTAAAGTGACTAGTACTAATATTAGTGTTTTTAATTCAGATTGTGGGTAAGTTGAGTGAAATAAAAGGTGATATATATTAGAGTTGTAGTTTACGTCTCCGGTCACTGGCGGTTACCACGGTGAAGATTGGGGAAAGTGTACCTAGGTTCGGAAAAAGTGTAACTACATTATTGGAAAGTGTATCTAAAATTTATGTGAAAAAATGTATCTATTTCATTTTGCAAAAAAAAAAAGCGTATATGACATTTGGTTAAAAAAATCTATCAAAAAATTGTACCTATGCTAGCAAAAAGTGTATTTACATTCTTTAGAAAATGTACATAGAATGAAAGTCAAAAGTGTACCTAGGATAAAAAAAAGTGTATATAGAATTCACTTAAAAATTGTACCTAGAATAAAAAAGTGTATCTATATTCTTAAAATGTGTATATAGAATTTTGGTGAAAAGTGTAACTACTTTAGTTAAAAGTGTATATGAGATTTGGTAAAAAAAAAAAAAAAAAAAGTGTATCTACATTCTGAAAATGCGTATATAGAATTTTGGTAAAAAAGTGTACCTACTTTAGTTAAAAGTGTATATGAGATTTGGTAAAAAAAAAAAAAGTGTATCTACATTCTTAAAATGCGTATATAGAATTTTGGTAAAAAGTGTACCTACTTTAGTTAAAAGTGTATATGAGATTTGGTAAAAAAAAAAAAAAGTGCACCTTTTATATATATTCTAATGTATTTAGTGCGTTCTCACCGTTCTCACTGAATGGTCGTTCTCACCGGATCCCACCTATATATATATATATATATATATATATATATATATATATATATATATATATATATAACCAACCTAAGTTGGAAGTCATTTATAGGATTAGAAATTGGAACCGTGAGTTTGACCTTGTGCTCTAACCTTTTGGGAGGCCCGTAGAGTGGAAGCCATGTGATGGAATTATGATTATATGAGATTTGATTACAGATTTACAATAAGTAAGAGAGAGTAATGAACCCAGACCATGGTCATTTGTGGAATTTGGTAATGAACATTATGAGAACACATTATAAGGCTTGACAATTGAACTTCAGGACGAAGTTCTCTTTTAGAGGGAGTGAATGTAATAATTCGGAAATTAAGAAAAGAGAAAGTATGGAATGAGAGGAGGTAATGAGAGTTGATCAAAGAACTTTGGGATGAGTACGATAAACATGTGTGGTTAATAAGAGTGATGATGACAAGATGACAATAAGAATCTTGACGGAATTTAAAATAGAGTAAAGGACAACAGTAATGGCGAGAGAGTACTTGAGAACTGGTAATGAGACATAAGGGAAGCTTGTGGAATAGTTGTGAAAATAGAGAGTGAGGCAAACTTCGGGGATGAAGTTCATTTTCAAGGGGGAAGATTGTATCACCCGGATATTTTGGGACTTGCAAAGGAACCTTAGAATGCGTGCTAAGACCTTTTGCTAGACGAGAGGCCATTAGGGAGTGAATTATGACTATAAAGTGGACCGAGTAGAACCTATTCTAGAATTAGTGGAGTTGTTATAATGTCCACCTATAGAAGGATCGTCTTAAAACTGTCAAAACTTGAGATCTAGACATGGTATTGATGTCGTTACAATTGGAGGTGATAGATTGTTCTATTACAAGTCTAAAGGTAGGTCACAGGCCCAAAATTACGAAGAAACAAATGAGATATGACTGTTTTACGAAAACTGGTCATTGTTGAGAACTGCGTAATACTCGACCGAGTGGAATAAACATTCGATCGAGTGGATGTAACTCGATCGAGTGTGCTCAGTATTCAATCAAGTATGTGTCACTCGGTCGAGTGAACTCTCTACTCGACCGAGTGAGGCTCGTCAGAACTCGTGATTACTCGAATAGATTCTTTCTTATCAGAAATCCCAAAATCATTTTTATCTTCTTCCTTATCTCTCCAAACTCTCTCCCTTCTCTCTAAAACACTCATAAATATATTTATATGGGATTCAAGCTTATTTTAAGGGATTGGTCACTTTTCTCTTCATTCCATCCACCTTATAAGTTCATATCTATCTTTCGGTAGTTAGTATGAACCCTAATTTTTGGGGGGTTTTAATTGGGTTGTTTAGTTAGTAATTAGTCACTATAATGGGTAATTAATGGGTAATAACAAGGGGCTTTCTATTATGTTATAGTTTAGGACGATTTGTGATAGTTACTATGTGATATTGTATGATAAGACGGTCTTATGAGACAGATCTTGCTTATTAAGTGGATTGCTTGTGAGGAATGCTAAAACGTAGGTTTATCCTACTCGGTTTCAATACTTAGTGTACATATTTGTGTGTCTTTCATCATCATTGCATGTGTGAGTCGATTTTTACATCATGTTGGTATTTAAGGAATTGTTGTTCATAACATGTTGGGTTTGAGTTCATGATGATTCACATATTTGGTGTTGTATTTCGTATTCTATGTGTGATTGTTGTTATGTTTTATTTGGGATCATTTGTAGTGACACTTGGTTGTAAAGAGATATAAGATGGTTGGGAGACCGTCTTACGCATAAGTCGCCTCTTGGAGCTTCCCACTCCAAGACAAGGCAAGGGATGAAGTAAGAGATAAATCAAAAAGAGAGAAAAATGCCAGGATGTCGGGTTATCGTGATAGATGCACAGGTTAGCTAAATATAGGTAAGTCAATCTAATGTGAGAAGGGTAAAGTAAAGGTCCTTCCGGTTCGCTATCCGCCCTAAAATACAACTAGCTTAGCTTCCGCCCTCAATAGTGTAGTCTATTGCTCATAACAGGTCTATTCATTCCAATATTTCGATCTAGGATTGAACTTAACCAGATTAACTAGTTCAATTGCATGCATTCAACCAAACGATTATAATTAAATTGTTAATGAAACAATTCTCACATAAAATCTCCTAACCAATTAAAGCATCATTGCTATACTACCATGACTCCCCTAATCCTAGCACTAGGGAATTAGCTATGCATAAATATAAATAAAGCAAGAATAAGAGGTAAAGAAATAATAACCGTTGCAAATTAAAGAGAGTAAAGAAAGAATTACAAGTTAAGATCCGGAGTAAAGAGAGGCGAGAACAAAGTAGAAGCAATTAAGAGTGAAAAACAGTATTTTAAGAGTGTATGAGATGTAAAAGGTGTGTTTATGACCTAATTCTGACTTCCTTTTTATAGGGAAGCGATATTTTACAAATATAAACCTAATCACGGACTACCTAACCCGTGTATTAAAGCAAACTACTCGATCGAGCAACTTTATATCACTTGATCGAACAAATACAAACTAAAACCTCTCGATCGAGGACTTTAGGTACTCGATCGAATACTATCTAAAATAAGCAATTCGATCGAGTAGGAAAAGGACTCGATCGAACAATATTGTACTCGATCGGGTACTTTTCAGCGCACAATTCCTGCTTCGCGCACTGAACTTCAAACGGCTGCCATTTCTTCGTTACTTGGGCAAACAGAGCTTTTCTGGTGGCATTGGAAAGCTAAGAGGATAAGCTTTCATTTACAACTGGAATCATCTGAAAATATGTTGTATAACTCGAGATATGGCTCTCCAAATTAGGCACTAGTAGCTTGAAGTTCTTCCTTTGCTCGCCTAGCTACCTTACTTTTTTGCGCACCTCAAAATAGTAGTTTCCTAGCTCCGACTCAACTCATCTCCTAAATGCACGTATAAGGACATATATTAAGCTTGATTATACTAATTTCTGGTTCATACCTGCAAATAATACAAGACAAAACAAAGTAGACAATTCGGGGGACATTTGTAGCTAAACACTACACAAAATGCATAGAAATGCGTGCAAATGAAGTACAAAATGCCTATATAAAATGCACGCATCAAATCTCCCCAAACCAAACCTTTACTTGTCCCCAAGCAAACTATACGCAAAACTAATGGAACAGAAAAGAAAACTCAGAGCTAGCTACAAATTGTCCACTTAAACCAATTTAATGCAGCAACTAAAACTTATAGCGAAAATCTCAAATGCAAACGAGTTATAGGCTGTTTATAATAAAGTTGAATTGTCGACCTTGCAAGACCTTTGATGATGGACTCTCACGGGTCATTCTTCTCTCATGAAGCAAAGGGTAAGCATATGAATTGTAAGAGAAGAAGAAAAAAAATAGACGCTCACCAAAACTACGACCCACATAAACATGCATGCAACTAATATGATAGACAATTCTAGCTACCGTACATACATTCCAACCAAACATGGTCCGTCACAGTCGAGGGCGTACAAATGATATGGGACAGTGAGGTAACAGGTAAGAAAAGGCAAAACATGTTTTGGAAATGTGGAGGTAAAGCGTCAAGTTAGCACCTAAACAGGACCATATGAGACCATCCTATTCTCAACCGACTATAGAATAAAGAACATACGCCCTTCACTGGCGCAAAACTCACTTAACCAAACAACAACAACTCCCAAATGATAAGAATAAAATATAGGAGAAAAACCGTCACAAAACAAACAAAGCACACAATTTTTTTTTCCAGCCAACTCTTTCTCTTTTTTTTTTTCTTTCTTTAATTTTCTTCCCTGATCTCACGTTTTTTCTTCTTTTTTTTTTTCCATTTTCAGTTTTTTTCGTTTTTTTCTTCAACTTCTTTTTTTCTCATTTCACCCTCCTTCTCCTTCATAAATTACCACCTCCAGATCAGTACAATACAAACCAAAATTGGCACAATATATTATATACCGCAAAACATACACTAACTAGCTTGACGAGGCAGGCTAAATCTGGGTGTAGTTAAGGGTCAACAGGCAAATTTAGCTAAATGTGGAGCTAAATGGGTAAAAATGAAAGAAAGGGGAATTGTAAGCGCCTCTCTACATGTGACACCTACCACTAACCTGAATATATGTAGGCAAAAAGCAATTGAATTTCATAAACGTGCAAATTAATGAACATGTTATGCAAGGAGTAACTACTCACAATCCTACATGAAACTGGTCATAAATGACACCAGTTTATAAGGCTCTAATCCTTAGAAATTATAAGTAGTTTGCCAAAATTTTCAGGTCAAGTCTATTCGTTCTGCTAAATTTTAACAATAACTCGTAGATATGCAGAAGACAAAGTTAAAGATATTAATTTATGCAAGGCTTAAGCAAAAAGACAATCGCACTGCAATTTCATCATTGAAATCTACCGTTCTGACTCAACCTATATGCTAAAATAAACGTGAATTTTTTTATTTTTTTGAAGTTTTTCTAATTTTTATAAGATTATTGAATTTTATGAAAATAAACAACAATGCATACAGAAATTATACGTGATGACAAGAATGCAGTAAAGACATAAATGCAGACACAGATATGGATGCATAACCTCCCCAAACCAAACCGTACAATGCCCTCATTGTATTCAAAAATAAGGAAAGGAAATGCAAACTAAAATAAAGAGAGTGGAGATGCGGAAAACTCACAAAAATACGCAAAGTAGGGACCTCCCCAAACCAGCCAGCAACAAGGGAGGTCACTAAATAGCTCCAGAATAGCTTCAAAGGAAGCGAATACAAACAAAAGCACTCGATTGAAGAAGCAGAGAGGCCTCGATCGAATTGTCATTATCTGTGGTTGCTCGATCGAAAATGAGAAGCATTCGATCGATGGAGGTAAACACTCGATCGAGTAAAATGGTACTCGATCAAGAGCTCTCTATTGTGCGTACTCTTGGGCGAGAGTATGACACCTGCAAAGAAGCAAATACAACCACAAATATGACAAAATACCAAGTCTAAATTGTTCCGCATAGTCTATGGTTCAAAGACCAATTATTACACACAACTTAAATGTAAAACAGCTAAAAATTTAAACTCCGAGTTGCCTCCTGACCGCGCTAGTTTCATACAGTCCCAAATTTGACCATCTTTTCTTCATCCAAATTGCTCCAGTTAATTAATCAAAGCAATTCAAAGCCCTTAGCATTAGATCATAAATCTGCGCATGTGCTACACAAGAGCATAAGTAGCACCATAATGTGACAATAATATAGGAAATTAAAATGTAAAACCGTTTAAGCCTAATGAATTTCCTATGACAGCTCCTAAATTTGTCCACAAAATATAGGAGCTCAGGAGCAATTAAGAATAATCTAAGGCACCATTTCAGTTTAACGAACTTCTGACGACAAAAATGGTGAAAATTTAGTTACTTATTCGCCCATACGGGAGGGGGTCGAGCATCGGAAGAAAAAATAAGTGTCATATGAGATAGCGTATTAGTAATACCAACAATAATGAAATTATCGTTAACTACCTCAATTTGGTTGCTCTCATTGTCGGAATCGTTGATAAAAGAATGTATTACCTCTTCCGTGCTGGGAGCAATTACTGACTCAGTTGTCTTCTCATTCCCCTCCTTCGTGGGTTCTATCCCGTAAATCGCAGCCTCTAAAGCATCCAACTCGGCTTTGAAAAGGGGAGATTCATCGTAACCATTGTCTTCAGCAAAATCGTCATCCAAAATGAACCAAGATAACGGTTCATTGTGCTCCATGGCCAGAGTAGTCGATCGAGTAAAGATAACACTCGATCGATAGATCTCCTCTTGAATTTCACTTGATCGAACATCCTGAACTGTTCGATCGAGGACTTCCTCATAACAGTTGTTCGATTTAGTGGAATATTCTATTCGATCGAACACTTCTTCAGATAATCTACTCGATCGAACACTATTACTAGCTCGATCGAGTTATTTCTCTAGTGCAGCGCAGAAATCTTCGTAACTTTCTTCATCTTCGGATAGATAATCACATTCCGAGACATATAAACCACCATCATCGATAGGCAGCTTGGGTCCTTTATGGGGAAGATTACTCTCTGTCTGCCTAAAGGTCGTCTCAGCGGCGAACTGAGCTATTTGAGATTCAAGCTCATCGATTTGAGCGTACGTGTATCTATCATACTGTTGCATTTTAAATGCAAGTGTCTTGATAAAAGATTTCAGCTCCACAATCTCTTCTTTCTGTCTATCAGGAGGAGGAGCTTGTTGTTGCGGTGGCCAAAAGAATTGAGGCCTTTGATAACCTCGTTGATAAAGTGGATGTGGCGGCGCAATTACAAAAGGTTAACTAGCTTGTATATGCTGCTTGAACGCATAGACCACGTCATTTCCTGCTAAGCAAACAGCTGCATTGTGCCCAGCAGCATCACATCTCCCGCAGTATACCACCTGTTGCGCCATAGAATGAAACATAGATGGAAGGTCAAAGGTACTCAAGCGTTCCCTTTGACGATCTTTTACCTAGAACTGTCTAGGTAGGACTTGTTGGACCTATCAAAACAGCACTAAAGAAAAAGATGAGAACGACATCAAGGGATAAACCCCTTGAGGCTAAAGACAGACAAAAATAAACAGGTAAATAAAATAGTTGCCTCCCTGGCAATGGCGCCAAAATTTGGTACCGTCGTCAGGTACCAAAAATAAATACCTAAGTACTACTAACAGAAGTCAGCGGTAAGTATGGTCGATCTCCACAGGGAGGCGGTCACTATCTACTTGTCAATTCGATCTGTCTACGATCACAATTTGGGGGTTGGAGTGTCGTTACTAAACTAATGAAGGCAAGTCAAGGGATGAAGTAAGAGAGAAAAATGCTAGGATGTTGGGTTATCGTGATAGATGCACAGGTCTGATAAAGATAGGTCAGTCAATCTAATGTGAGAAGGGTAAAGGAAAGGTCCTTCCGGTCCGCTATCCGCCCTAAAATACAACTAGCTTAGCTTCCGCCCTCACTAGTGTAGTCTATTGCTCATAACAGGTCTATTCATTCCAATCTTACGATCTACGATTGAACTTAACCAGATTAACTAGTTCAATTGCATGCATTCAACCAAACGATTATAATTAAATTAATAATGAAACAATTCTCACATAAAATCTCCTAACCAATTAAAGTATCATCGCTATACTACCATGACTCCCCTAATCCTAGAATTAGGGAATTAGCTAAGCATAAACATAAATAAAGCAAGAACAAGAGGTAAAGAAATAATAACCATTCCAAATTAAAGAGAGTAAAGAAAGAATTACAAGTTAAGATCCGGAGTAAAGAGAGGCGAGAACAAAGTAGCAGCAATTAAGAGAGAAAAACAGTATTTTAAGAGTGTATAAGATGTAAAAGGTGTGTTTATGACCTAATCCTGACTTCCTTTTTATAGGGAAGCGAGATTTTACAAATATAAACCTAATCACGGACTAACTAACCCGTGTATTAAAGCAAACTACTCGATCGAGCAACTTTATATCACTCGATCGAAAAATCCAAACTAAAACCTCTCGATCTAGGACTTTAGGTACTCGATCGAACACTATCAAAAATAAGCAATTCGATAGAGTAGAAAAAGGACTCGATCGAACAAGATTGTAGTCGATCGAGTATTTTCCAGCGCACAATTCCTGCTTCGCGCACTGAAATTCAAACGGCTGCCATTTCTTCGTTACTTGGGCAAACAGGGCGTTTCCAGTGGCGTTGGAAAGCTAAGAGGACAAGATTTCATTTTAAATTGGAATCACCTGAAAATATGTTTTAGAACTCGAGATATGGCTCTCCAATTTAGGCACTAGTAGCTTGAAGTTCTTCCTTTGCTCGCCTAGCTACCTTACTTCTTTGCGCACCTCAAAATAGTAGTTTCCTAGCTCCAACTCAACTCATATCCTAAATGCATGCATAGGGACATGTATTAAGCTTCATTATGCTACTTTCCGGTTCATACCTGCAAATAATACAAGACAAAACAAAGTAGACAATTCGGGGGACATTTGTAGCTAAACACTACACAAAATGCATAGAAATGCGTGCAAATGAAGTACAAAATGCCTATATGAAATGCACGCATCATGAGGCACGACATTTGTTAGGGGATCCGATTGTCTTCTAGACTGGTACATCTGGGCTTGTTCAGGTACCTATTTGTAAGGTGTGGTATTGTGGGCGTGTCCTTGGCACCGTTGGTTGTGGGTACGTCTGGGCGTGTCCAGGTACCTATTTGTGAAGTGTGATGTCGTGGACATGTCCGTGGCACCGGTGGTTGTGAGTACGTTTGGGCGTATCTCAGTATCGGCGTGGTGATTGTATAATTGTATCTCATTCAAATCATTGAGATGTTGCATATTTATTTATCATGTTGTGTCTTTTGTTTATTTACTAAACCTGACGTGTGTGTGTCTGTGTAAATTGTCACCTATTTCCGGAGTGGCCTGTGTCGATCCATATGTTATTTCCGATCATATGGGGAGCAGTTTCAGTACAGGTTTTGCTTGTTGACGTGATCGAGGTTCGGGCCGCGCTTTGAACTTGGAGTCGAGTACTTCGATAGTTGGTAGATAACATAGATGGTAGTCAAGTTGTATTATTCATATTTTATTCATTCATTTGTAAACACTAAACTTGTTATTTATTTAATTTGTTTCTTAATTTCAACTCCGATTCACCTTCTCGGGAAACCGAGATGGTAACATCCTCCCATTACCTTAGCCGGGTAAGAAGGGGGTGTTACAAAAAAAATTTCCTTATTCTGTAAAAGTAGCTTCAATTTACACGCTTTCCTAAACTTATGACAGGCTGATGAAATGGGAAAGTATATGGTCTCGAAAGGTTTTGAGTGTGGACATGGGCCACCTACACGCTAGTCTATGGACATGGGCCACCTGCACGCCCAGCCAATCTCTGGACAAATAGCGGTCTTGAAGCCACGTTTAGAGGCGTAGAAATGCTTCGACGAGATCGCTTCAGATCGGTCTATTTCGTCTCGATGAAGGTCTCGAAACGATGCTGAGATGTTCTGATTCGCCACCAAGCAATTATGGGATGCTTTGAAACCGTTCGAATCCACTTTATACCTCAGTCAATCCAGGCAAAAAGCGATGCTTGATATAGGTACTAAAGATAAGGACTCGTCTCCCTTTAGCATCTTATCGCTAGAATGACTCTCGTTGCCATGGATGAGGGTACGTATTGGGAAGCTTTTTAATCGAACACCCAATCCCTCCTGCATTAGTGGCCGCTACTGATCGATCGTGGTTGCTATGTTCAAAAGTTGATAAAACGATAAATGCATGAATGCGCATCCAAAAGTTTAACCTAACATGTGAAATTTTGCTAAGTCGGTTTGTTAATCCAAATAACAAGTAATTGATGTCGAGTTGGATTTAGATTGATTTTCATGCCAACGGAAATTAAACATCCATTTACAAAGTTCAGATTATGGTACTTAACATGATCCTTTTATTTGGAAAAGAAGTGTGTTTAAATGATAAAGTGTAAAATGTGAAATGTAAACTAATCAATCGGATCCATCGTATATTCGGGTCAACCGAATTCAAGATCATCTGAGAGAAGTGCTAAAACCGAAACAGAACACTGTCAGGCAACCCCTTTGGGGTGCGAGCCATTTGGTAAGGCAACAAGGCCTGTCCAGGTTTTGAAAGGTGGAAATAGGCAGCCTCTTGGGGCGCGAGCCATTGGGCGATGCAAGAGGTGCCTCCTGGTTGTTAAAAAGATTGTTTAAAACCGTATTTGTGATGAATGATTTGCAAATGTTGGTTGTATAACTCGGAATAACTACCAATATATTAATAATATTCGTCGCCGAATTAATATTTGCAAACTTGAAAACTATAGTTTACAAATAAAAATGTAAAATGTGTGTGCTTCACCGTTTTATCACCGTACTCGAATTAAATCGACACGGTAATTATTTTAACCAAGGGTGATATCCATTATGGTCAAGACAAGGATGAAAATAAAATAAAATAAAGAGAAATGTTTGATATGAACAAAATATGTTAAGTTCATTTATTTGTAATTAGTCAATATTTATCATCGTACTCGGATTAAACCGACATGGTATAAGGAAGCAAGGATTATTATGAATTATGACTATTATGTTTGCAAGTGTAAATAAATGAGAAAAATGGTTAATAAAAGAAAAGAGCGTTAGAATTCCCTTTAAAATGTAATTAAAAAATTAATATCACCGAGTCATGGAGTAAACCGTCATGTTATATGGAACTTTAAATACCTCATTTCTACACCTCCCGCCAACCACCCAGTGATGATTGGACCGCATGTTTGATACGCGGAACGATTTATGAAAGTCCGTAAGTTCATCGTCATGTGATAGCTTAAACACTCGAGTCAACCCCTGGGTCATCATCTACGCACCGATAAGGTCGTTTTGACAGTAATTAGAGTTCATTTGGAGTCCGGGTCTAAAACCGCTTCATTTTCTAAAAATCGTTTAAATGCCGAGTCGGAATATTCCGGAATGTTCTAGAATTCTCTAGATATTTATTCCTAATTAAAATTAATATTTTAAGTAAATATCTACCGTAATATTGTGTTTCTTCGAATAAGGAAGTGTAAATCTCCTGAAATTCTATAATAAAACGCGGAAATCTTTCTTGCCGAGGAGGAAACCGCTGGAGAAATGACGCAGCAAATGTTGCGCCTCTTCTCCAGTCCTCTTTTCGCATTTTCCAGAATATTTTCGAGATTTATTTCAAAATCCGTGTCATTCCAAAACTCTTCCATATGTTTAGTATAAATAGAGGCCTTCGACCTCCATATTTGGCACTCGAGTGTTCCGCCCATTATATCTCTCTCTCTCTTTGGATTCTAGACTACGTTATTGCCTTTTGACGCCTACGTGCTTGATCAATCGACCACGTAAGCTCAGATCATTCTGATTCCCAGTCACGTTACATAGACCGACCAACTTGACCAACTCCACCTTTAATCAAGCTAATCAATCTACTAAATCCTCTAACGAGGGCACTTTCCACGCATATTCGAGTCGAGCAATCACTAAACATTAAATTTAGTCAATCTCGTTTCGTCAAAAATGTAATTCTGAGGGAGTAAATCCCATTTTATTGTTGTACTTTTATTTTGTATTAGTTAATGTAAATCTATATAAAGAGCACGTTCTAAAACCGATTTAAAATTCACCTTTTCCAGCCGTCTTTACGAAACAGCAGAGGTAAGACGTCGAGAAGAAACACAGCAGCAACCGCGCCTTCAAGAAGGATCGCAGCCTTGCTGCGCCTCTTCCAGAGGCTGCCTGCTGTTGCTGCTCTTCTTCTTCTTCCTCGACTTCCTGCAAATTTCCTCCTTTTCTTATTCTTTCATTTTCCTTCGTTCTCTTTGTTATTTCAGTATATAAATCATATTTTAACAGCTCCCTTTTAATTACAATGCTTAATTCGTCCTTAATCCCAAGTAATTCAATACTTGCGGGTTTTCGCCGTTTTAATTCAAATCGATTCTTCGGGGTTTCGACTTGTTCTTATCGAGGTTCTGGAGTCCAAATTTGATACATCAGTTTTCTTCCGAATCTTATTTGTCCAGTTTCGTCTTAATCTAACCTCAAGTTTCGCCATTTTTGTATTTCCGACACGAGTTCATCGTATAATCATAATCATGTAAACCGTTGTAATTTCTCGTTTTAATTCGTTTTATGACTTGGCCAGATACAAATGATCTGTTAAAACACTTCAATTCGAGTCAAATATCATTCATCCATCTTAAATCTACCCACGAACAATAACAGTGTTACGATTCTGACTTCACAGCCGGAAGCCAGCTCGAGAACAGACGCATGAAGTGTTGTGCCTCTTCCAGAGGACGCAGCAGATGTTGCGCCTGTTCTGGGTTGGTTTCTGCCTCTGAACTCTTTCTCGCTTTGTCGTAGCTCCTAATTACGGTTTAAATCAACTATTATTCATATTATCACCTCTAATCTGACATATTTTCATATTTTAATTCTAATTTCATTTTCCTTTTATTATGCTCCTGGAGGCAGTTGTTATACGCTCCATTATGATCACCCACCTAGCGGGTGAGGATTATGGGTTAGCGGTTATGCTCCCAAGCGCAACAAGGACGTTGCATTCTTCAAGTGGAGGTGATTGTAACACCCCACGATAATTGAAGAGGTCCATTGATAGGCTTAAATGACTAGTGCTTAATGGGATTGAAAGTATTACTCATATCAACAAAGTGCACTTTCTTTTATGATCATGTTAGGTTCATATACCTCTTATTAGACTCTTCTAATAATGAACTAATTAACTTCTTAATGTGTATTCTTTAGATCTAGTGCATGCATAACAAAATGAGAGATTAATAAGAAAAACAATGTCCCTTACATTGTATAGTGGTTCGAAATTAAGGGCACAAATAAGGTCGCATTCCTTATTTGTTCTTGAGCTATAATATGTTGGATGATCCTCCAAAATCGCAATGTAGAGATCCTCCTTTGATTGCACCCAAGACTAATCCCTTAAACTAGTATATTAATTAACTAGATTAATATAGTAGTACCCTTTAAATTATTTCTAATAATATACTTATTACTACACTAGTAATCCTATATTATGTTTAGAATTTAAGATGAACAATTTATTGATTTTCTGAAACTATTTTAGAGAGATTTTGAGAGAGACGAGAGAAAATGAAGCATAAATCAAATATGCATGAAAGTGAATGAGTGGTAGAGTAAATGGAACCAAAACTCCTCTTAAAAGAAGGGTGTGGCCGGGTAGCTAGAGGCCAAGGAGAGCATCTTTGATTTTCTTTTTACTCTTATCAATATGTAGGTATAAGGCTATGATGCAATAGGTATGATTACACCTATTTTATTTCATAAAATAAATCAACTACAATGCATCACAACTCCCTCCATTTCGGTCAACTTCACATAAAATGGACTACCATTTTATTTTCTCAATTTGTCATTTGTCACACAATATGTCACATGTAGTATGTTACATGTTATTAATTAATTTAATGCATATTTATCAAACAAATATCATTATATAAATTAATTAAATTACATACAACAAATTGACTAGTGATAGTTGATCACATAAATAAAATGGGTCATATAATTATAATTCACAGCATATTGTAGTTATAATTAACCATTCATTCTTATCTCAATTGTTTCACAAACAATAATCAATTTTAGTAATAAAGTATTTCAATTACTAAAATAAATCTTATTTAATCCATTACAATAAGATATAAATATTCTGACTCACAAATGAATTGTTCAATTTTAAGGAATTGATTAACTTGTATCGTCATACAATTAATCAATTTGTCCATTATGGGAATTGTCCTTTAGGTGTGACCTTAAGAGATCAACTGATCACCACCGTCAAACGACAGTAATGTCTAACTCTAGTTAGCTGATCATTACTGATTAATGTTGATCAGTTGACTATACAAATGAATCATCCCTTAAGTATTCTTCACATGAGATTTAAACATGTGATCGCACTATTGTTGAGGACACATACTCCAACAATTTCCCACTTGTCCGAGACAAGTGTGCGTCACCAATTATCTTGTCTTATTACAATCTCCCACTCAATGCAAGGTGTCTCGCTGGTCGTACTTGCACTTGATCATATCTTCAGTGGTTTTCTCGATCTGGAGTATAACTGTTTGACCGGATTTATCTACCATAGATACTTTTTGAGCGTGGCCACGCATTTCCAGTTCACTACTCCTCGAGTGGCCTTGAGATCTCATACAACCCTAACAAGGGGTGGACAATTCCTATTACACCATTCCCTTTGTTTAGCCACAATTCATCATAACCCAAAATATACTCATTTAACCTCATTTACGACAGTCGTAGAGCATAAATTAAAGCTAATCAGAAATTTGTGCCAACTTGGGCGAATAGTCTCTAGTCAAAAGAATTGACTCATAAGAATACTATAGCAGCTCTTGCCACGACCAGGCTTTATGAATTATCAGAACTCTATATGCGGTCACTGTTGGAGCTTGTGTCCTCCACAAATTAGTGTGGTAACATTTGTAAATCTCTTACAGGTTCACAAGGGTATACTTCGTATTTTATCAGTTGATTAACGATTACCTAATAACGGTTGGCTTGCTAGAAAGTTTGACGTTATTATCATACAGATGGCGGTGATCAACTGGTCCCTAAAAGTCACACCTAAAGGATGTGTTTGAGAGATGTGGTTATGGAAATATAATCAAATTGATGCCTTATATGACTAAAAAGTTAGTCACCGTGTTGATGAGACGATTATTTAATGCTGATTAAATAATATTAGCTGAGACGAATTAACTGTCAATTCGTAAATTGAATATAATAAGTTATATTTAATTAAATGTATATAATGTTAGGTTGGACGAATTAATATGTTAATTCGTAATTAAATGTAATCGGTTATATTTAGTTAGCTAATTATAAATATGCGATATTTATAGTTAAAGCATATATCATACAATATTGTCATAATAAATTATTACCGACCGGTATTAATAACTCGACTGCAAGCTGTTGTAAGTAGACTGATTAATACGGAATAAATTAAAAAATGACAAATATGCACTTTATATACATTTTGTAAACTACCAAAATAAGAAGATTTTATCTCATTATTTTAGTAGGAGAATAAAACCGAAAATAAGGAGAATATACTCCTTTTATTTCGGTTGGGGTAGGCCGAATAGGAGGATAAAAAAAAATCTCCCCTTGACTTTTTTTTTTTGGATATAATAAGAGAGAAGGAGATTCATTTTTCCCTAACCTAATTCTCTTTTGACCTAGCATTTTTCTCTCATCAAAATTATACACACAAACCCTAATATTTTACAGAAAACTAGGGATCTCATTCTAACAATTTGAGGGGCATTTCTCGGAGCATCTTGGGTGCAACTAATAGGCGAATATCATCGCGATATTGTTCTTAGGCCAATTTTTCTAGGACCGAAGGTTGAATCTTCATCTCTTTTCTATTTTGTTTATGCAATTCTTTTATGACTAGTTTTTCTTAATAATAATTTCGTTATTGTCCTTATAATTAATGGGAAGCATACAGATAATTCCCACAAGTGGTATCAGAGCCAAGGCCACGAAATTATTTTTGATGAATTTCATAATTGAATTTGAACAAAAAATTTGAATCGGAAATTTTTTTTTGCCGTGTATTTTTATTTTGCCTAGGGCAAATTTTTGTGCCGAAACTTTTCTTCAATTTTTGATGATTATTTCCATTTTGATTCATTCATATTGTTGTTTTTATCAGTTAAGATGATAATAAAATGAATTTGTAGATGCTTTGATTTAATTCGGATTAAATTAAATTGTAAATGGAATAGTCTTGAATGATGATGATAATTTGTTTTGCTATATAGTTTTTAGCATATGTGGTTAATCATGTATCATTAATTTATATGCTAATCTTGTTCTAATAGCAACTAGAAACAAATTCGTTCATCTAAATTTTTTTTTGTTTTAGGGCATAATGCCGAATATTTTTTAAAAAAAATTAGGGCTGTTTCGTTTTTATTTTTGTTTCGGCCGTGAAAAAGAAAAAAAAATCTGTTTTTTTTTTTGTTTTGGGCTGTTCAGCCGTGAGCAGCAAAAAGAAAAAAAAAGGAGAAAGAAATTTTTTTTTTTACTTGTGTTGCTGTTATGCCGAGAGCAGCTGGGATTTTTTTTTTTTAAAAAAAATTTCTTGTGACCCCCTGTTTTGCCGAAACCAAAAGAAAATTTTTTTTTTTCCGGTTTTGTTTGGTTTGTTTTGGCCTAGATTGATTATACATTATATTTACAATGTATGATAAATTATTGTGAAGCGGTTCATAATTCATAGATACCTAATTATTTTAAAGAGGTTTAAAATAATGATTGGATTAAATTCATATTACAAGTTTAATGTGAATTAAGATTAAAATTAATGTGATTAATTGAGGAATTGTCACTTAATTTGATCAATTTAAATAGGTGGTTTGGATAAATTAATCAACATAATTAAGGAATTGTGTCATGAATGTTTAATTTATTTAGTTGATGCTTTTCTTTAGTTGAATGAATTTTTGCAATCGGTTGTAAATAGTAATACCTAGTGTGGCCTTAGTCAAATTATGTTTTCGTAATGATGGAAACATAATTTTTAATGTAATTTGAGATCTCGTATCTCCGTTTGGTTTTCTTTATTTATTACGGTTTTGAAATTAGAATGTAAATAGGTTTATTATGTAATTTTAAATTGTAATTTTTGACAAGACTAAAGATGGAGATTGGAGCTCAGTCCCGCTACATGGATCAAGATGGAACATCAAGACAAGCTTCTCGGGTCCAAGGATGGATTCCAAAATTGTATTTATGTTCATTTTGATAGGATAGGCCACACTAGGACTTTATTTTTGTTTTACGTTTTACCGTTCTTATTGCTTTTCATTCACATGCTAGTTAGTGCATCCTTTTCCGCCTAAAACCAAACCACCTACTAAAATGCATCAAAATTGACTCATATAGATTGTATGTTAGTTTTCATAGACATAAAAATGTCACTCAGTTTAAGCCATCACCTTAGTTTATTCATTCACGCATGCTAGATATTAGTTCACTTAAAATGAATTAAAACAAAGTTGATGGGATCTTCCTCTAAAATGGAAATTGAGACTAGTCTTTATAAGTGCAAACAGCTATGAATCCCTTGTTCGTCGGTAGACATAATATGACCCCTTCTACGTTGGGTAAGTAGTTTGTGTTGACTTAGTTTATCTCAACATTATAGTCCGAAGAGTTTATCGTGATTATGATGGACTAAAGATAGAATTTACAGAAATTTATCGACCAAGAATTCTAACAGTAGAATTAGCCAAAAGGTTGGCTTATCAATTTGCAGATAATTGAGTCTTGGGATCATTTATATAATTCTTGAGGAGGTCGATTGTATAAATGCTTGAGTCTTCGCGTTATGACAATAGTTCATTAGACTTAAATCATAAACGATGAGTATGCTTATTATATTTATTCTTCTTCTAGCAGTGTAGAATACGTCTTATTTTGATAAAACTGTTACAACATAATGGATGGAAATAACTTAATCCCAATGCCAAGTGCCACACTTGGACGTGAGTCCTGGCTGAAAGCTTTCATGGACCACATGAATCACTTCACACGTCTGAAAAATGACGGGTCCAACTTTGCGGACTGGGAGGCATCATTGCGGAATGCTGCCATTGCTGACGGTAAGCTCAAGTACTTAACTGAGCCAATACCGGTAAACCCAGGCTCCAATGCAGGAGTTAACGAGTCACTTGATTATAGTGACTTCGTCATGGAAGCGGGTGCGATAAACAACGTACTCATCTAACGAGTTCTCATTGCCCAAGGTGCAAACAAGATTTTTACCACGCTCACTAACGAGTTCTCAAAAGCACCGAGAATCGTTACTTATGAGCATACCTGTCCCTTCTTTGATGAGAAATTCCAAAAGGGCCAACCGGTTAGCCCACACATTCTTAACATGATTGAGAATGTCGAGAAATTGGAGGCACTTGATTGCAAAATCAGTGAGAGCATTGTCATTGACCGAATGCTTCATTCTCTTCATGATGGTTTTGCCCTTTTCAGGGCGAACTACTACATGAATGACTTAAAGAAAAGTCCTCATGAGCTACACTCACTTCACGTACAGACCGAGAAGAATATGAAATTGAGTGGGAGCATGAAGCAGGATGTTCCCACGATTTCCAACAAGAAAGGTAAGGGCAAGGCTCTAGACGACCTAACTGTAGGTAAGCCAAAGTTTAAAAGGCCAGGAAATGGTAAGAGCGGGCCTGGTGAGACTAGTGGCTCACAGGGCAAGGCAAAGAGCAAGGGCGGTGACAATTGAGTGCCACCATTGTCACAAGACTGGACATTGGAGGAGGAACTGTCCCGTGTACCGTGAGGACATAAAAGTAGGCCGCGTCGTTCCTGTTGGTATGTCATCTTATATTCATATGATTGAGATTAACCATGCAAGTTTCAGAACTTGGGTACTAGATACTGGTTGTGGTTCTCATCTGTGTAATAATTTGCAGGGCCTAAAGAACATCACACCTCTCGCAAAGGGTGATGTGGACCTGCGAGTTGGAAATGGAGCACGAGTTGCTGCAGTCTCAATGGGAACATATGTAATACAGCTCCCTAGTGGTTTTGAGTTATGTTTAAATAACTATTACTATGTACCCAGTTTGTCTAAGAACATTATTTCTGTTTCCGTACTTGATAAGGACGGTTTTTCATTTTTAATAAAGGATAATAGCTGTATTTTCTCTTTAAATGAAATTATTTATGGCAAAGCAGTTTCCATGAATGGAATTTACATCTTAGATCAAACCACGGAAGTATTACACGTGGATAATAAGAAATTAAAGGTTGGTGACAAAGATCAAACCTATCTATGGCATTGTCGAATGGGACACATAAATGAGAAGCGTGTAAAGAAACTCGTCGATAATGGGACTATTCCCACATTCAAATTTTCTACATATGGCATGTGTGAATCATGTATCATTGGCAAAATTACTCGAATTTCCTTCAAAGGTGTTGGAATGCGCCCTAGTGACCTATTAGGATTCATACATACTGATGTTTTTTGACCTATGTCAATTACCGCTAGAGATGGCTATAGATATTTTATCACTTTCACGGACGATTTGAGTAGATACGGATATGTCTACTTAATGAAGCATAAAAGTGAGTCCTTTGAGAAATTCAAGGAATACCAGAACAAGGTTGAGAACCAACTAGGTAGAAAGGTTAAAGCACTCCATTCAGATCGGGGTGGCGAATATCTTTCAAATGAGTTTGATCAACACCTTAAAGACTGTGGAATCGTTTTGCAGTTAACTCTACCTGGAACACCTCAATTAAATGGTGTGTCCGAATGGAGAAATCGAACCATTCTTGATATGGTTTGATCTATGATGAGTCACACGGTAGTACCTGATTCATTATGGGGTTTTTCTCTTTTGTCAGCTGCTCTTATACTTAACCGAAGTCCGACTAAAGTTGTCGACAAGACTCCATATGAAATTTGGAAAGGAACGATCCCTAACTTGTCCTTTATTCGGGTTTGGGGCTTCGAGGCTTATGTAAAGTGGAGACACGAGGATAAGCTCGGCCCGCGATCGGTCAAGACATACTTTATAGGTTATCCAAAAGGAACATTTTGTCATTACTTCTATTCGCCTACCGAACATCGAGTTTTTGTTGCGGCTAGTGCGACGTTCTTAGAGAAAGAATTTCTCGAGAACAAGACAAGTAATAGAACCTTCGAGCATTCGGAGATTCCAGAACCAACAACCGAGGAACAGATGGAGGAAGTTGTTCCTCCAACTGATGATACGGTTAATATTCCTGAGGAACCTAGGAGGTCGGGTAGAGTCTCTAATCCCCCGGACAGATATATTGGTATGGTCAAGGAGAATGACGTTTTACTCCTAGAGAGTAATGAACCCGCTACCTATAAAGGTGCTATGGCCTGTTCCAACTCAAAGCTATGGCTCGAAGCCATGCACTCCGAGATGGACTCCATGTATGAGAATGACGTATGGGATCTTCTTGATTTACATAATAAGGTAAAACCTCTACAATGCAAATGGCTTTACAAAATAAAGCGTTTTGTAGACGCGCAACCAGATGCCTATAAGGCACGACTAGTGGCAAAAGGTTTCACTCAAGTGCACGGATTGCATTATGATGAGATTTTTGCACCCGTAGTCATGCTACGTTCCATTCGGATAATCTTAGCGATTGCCGCATTTCATAACTATGAAATTTGGCAAATGGATGTGAAAACCGCCTTCTTAAACGATTATTTGGAGGAGGAGTTGTACATGGTGCAACCCGAAGGTTTCATAGATCCTGAACATCCTAAGAAAGTATGCAAGCTTAAGCGCTCCATTTATGGACTTAAGCAAAGCTTCTCGGAGTTGGAATCATCGTTTCGACCAGGTGATAAAAGAGTATGGTTTCACTCGATCGGTCGAGGAACCATGCTTATATATCAAGTCGAGTAGGAGCAAGATTGTTTTCTTGATATTGTATGTCTATGACATACTCTTGATTGGGAATGACATTCCTCTCTTATCTTCGGTTAAAGGATGGTTGAAGAACCATTTCCATATGAAAGAGCTGGGTGAGGCACAACGTATTTTGGGAATCCGTATCTACTGAGATAGATCACGACGGACGTTATCACTTAGTCAGGAGTCTTATTTGGATAAGATTCTTGAGAGGTTCAGCATGACCAACTCCAAGAAGGGATTGAGTGCATGAGTCGTGTTCCTTATGCATCTGCAATAGGATCAATCATGTATGCCATGATATGCACACGTCTAGACGTGGCATATGCATAGAGTATGACGAGTCGGTACCAAAAGAATCCATGTACCTACGGAGGACTAAGGATTGGGTATTGACTTATGGAGGAGATACTCAGCTATGCGCAACCGGTTACGCAGATGCTAGCTTCCAAACGGATCGAGATGATTCAAAGTCTCAGTCCGAGTTCGTCTTCACTCTTAATGGTGCTGCGATCAGCTGGAAGAATTCCAAACAGGATGTTGTAGCAGATTCTACTACTGAATTATGATAAGCATGAAGGGCACGTTATTTCCATGGGAATTAAACGTGTTCCTGAGTTGTAATAGTTGATTATGAATTTGATACGTTATCTTTTTCATATACTATTTGTAACTTCATCATTTTAATATAATATTTGGTTTTTCATGTGGATTGTACTGACAACTTTGAACGCCACAAAGTGAACTGAATTACATTATATTTGTTTTGGTTCGTAATCGCCTTAATGAGCTGATAACTCTGGCTATTATATTGTGCAGTCGATTGATGGTGGGTTTAACGAGCCATAAGTCAAATGGTTGACTGATCGATCACAAATGCGAGATTATAACGATACCTCGTAGGACAAATTTTTTTTGTGACAACGTAATGGAGTCCTAAATGTTTAATAACATTCGGTGCCAGGTCGTGGATAGGACGTCCATTGTGTTCCTAGAGTCGATTCTTTTGACTATCGACTGTCTCTTGAGATTAAGGCAGTTTTTGGGTGACTTTGGTTTCTTTCTCACGGTCTGCCATAATTGGAGGCTAAGTAGATTTTTTCTGGGTCATTTCATACTGTGCTTACATCTGCAGGATTCGAGTTGAGGAAAATATCCAACCTTTATCATGTTTTGTTATTTCTCAGGGCCACTCGAGGAGTTGTAACTAAAATGCATGGCCATGCTCGAATGATGATTCGTTTATCAGTTAAGTTACTCTCTAGTCGGGGAAACCACTCTTGATAATGATCGCTTGTAAAATACGACCTTTGTGAATACGGATTTTGCAAATTATTTTACATTGTGTGGGAGAAATTTTAGGATATGAGAATCGGTTATCGCACATACACTTGTGAGGACAAGTGGGAGTTTGTTGGAGCTTGTGTCCTTCACAAATTTTTAAATCTCTTATAGGTTCACAAGGGTATACTTCGTATTTTATCAATTGATTAACGATTACCTAATAACGGTTGGCTTGCTAGAAAGTTTGACGTTATTATCTCACAGATGGCGGTGATCAACTGGTCCCTAAAAGTCACACCTAAAGGATGTGTTTGAGAGATGTGGTTATGGAAATATAATCAAATTGATGCCTTATATGACTAAACAGTTAGTCACCGTGTTGATGTGACGATTATTTAATGCTGATTAAATAATATTAGCTGAGACGAATTAACTGTCAATTCGTAAATTGAATATAATAAGTTATATTTAATTAAATGTATATAATGTTAGCTTGGACGAATTAATATGTTAATTCGTAATTAAATGTAATCGGTTATATTTAGTTAGCTAATTATAAATATGCGATATTTATAGTTAAAGCATATATCATACAATATTGTCATAATAAATTATTACAGACCGGTATTAATAACTCGACAGCAAGCTGTTGTAAGTAGACTGATTAATACGGAATAAATTAAAAAATGACAATTTATAAAATATGCACTTTATATACATTTTGTAAACTACCAAAATAAGAAGATTTTATCTCATTATTTTAGTAGGAGGATAAAACCGAAAATAAGGAGAATATACTTCTCTTATTTCGGTTGGGGTAGGCCGAATTGGAGGATAAAAAAGATCTCCCCTTGACTTCTGTTTTTTTTGGATATAATAAGAGAGTAGGAGATTCGTTTTTCCCTAACCTAATTCTCTTTTGACCTAGGATTTTTGTCTCATCAAAATTATACACACAAACCCTAATATTTTACAGAAAATTAGGGATCTCGTTCTAGCAATTTGAGGAGCATTTCTCGGAGCATCTTGGGTGCAACTAATAGGCGAATATCATCGCGATATTGTTCTTAGGCCAATTTTGCTAGGACCGAAGGTTGAATCTTCATCTCTTTTCTATTTTGTTTATGCAATTCTTTTATGACTAGTTTTTCATAATAATAATTTCGTTATAATCCTTATAATTAATGGGAAGCATACAGATAATTCCCACAGTCACTGCCCGACAGAGTGTCCTATACAGTCTGTCTATGTGATAGACTAGGCATCCCATATGAATCTATGGCACTTGAACTTGCCATCAATCGCGTCAAACTCTAGTCACTTCGAGATGTCACCTCCTTTAAGTAAACAGGGGCGTATACTATGTCAATCCAGTTCACTTTAAATTAATGGGGTTCAATTTGTCTCAACAACCCATTTGGATATAACAAAGTAATAGATGAGTTTAATAAAACTCAAAACGATAAATGTGATTATCATATATGAATAGTCAATACACTATTACTACTTAATATCTCATAATCTATATTGTACCTTTTACACTAGTTAAAATGCAATAAAAAGCTTGGCAAGTGGATATACTATATATCCAAACATTCCAACTTTATGAATTGTTATTTCCTTCCATTCAATGTTATTTCTAATAACTTGAATTTATCTCTAAGTATATGTCTAGTCTTCTTACTAGACTTGGGCTCTTTAACTTGAAAGATGCTCCCACTGTTATCACATAACTTGTGATAAAGTCATTGGTAGAGGAATCTACTCTCATTCCCTACGTTGACCATTTTATCACAATTTACTTAGATTCTGTTTGTAGAATTTGCAATGGTCGAAACTAAAACACTTCTCTAGTCTCTTACTCCTAAGTCAATAATAACACCCTAGGATTTCAACAAATCCTTTTCGGTTTGGAAACTAAAGTTTGTGCAACTCTTCAACACATAATTTAGTATATCATCCAAATCAGATGAACGAATCCTTAATTCTTCTCAAGAATCTCAAGGATGTTCTTTAAGGCTTTTACAAGCCATCATTCGAATTAAATTGTTATCGACTTATCATGCTCTTAACATATGTTACATCATGGCATGTGCATATGTTGGCATACATGATCGTTCCAATGGCGGAAACATTAGAAATCGACTTCATGTAACCAACAACTTAATAAGTTCAGTGAATGACTATGACTCCATCATAGCAATTCTACTTTCAGCAACATGAATAACCTATTCGACCTTGTTGATGTTAAACAGATATGAAAGATCTTATCATCATAAGCCTCTCAACTTTATGCCAATATTCTCTCACATAGATTCGGTAATCTAAAATATATTGCACCTTTTCCTAGTCTCCCAATCACTCTTGACAGAAGAGAGCATAGGTACATTATTCTCAATAAGTAATATGTCTTCAACATATCAGACATGGGAAAAATAATTCTATCTCCCACTTAACTTCATGTATAATCATGATTCTTCAATCATGTGAATAAAACCATTCTTAATTATCACATGAACGAAAAATATAATCCTTCGATGCTTACTTAAGACCATTGTAGGATCACTTAAGAAAGCTATGCATAATATCTTAGGATTCTTAGATCTTCATCTAAGGTTTTGTGTTCCAAACACATCCTTTTCTAAATTCCCATTTTGGAAAAGCGAATTTTAATTATCATTTGCCATTCTTCATTAATATGAAATGCGGCAATTCCTAACATTATTTATGTTAATTAACATCTTCATGTCCATCTATGCACTTAGGTACTATAAAGCTCTATTTACTTTTAAGAAGACCCTCGCCTTAAAGTAAATCTACTCTTGAGTAACAATTTTTGGATTGTAATGCTATGGCTCGTTTGTAACAAGGTCGATTTGGGACAAGGTCATAATACTATTACTTTCGAAAAGCAATATTTTAACAATAAGACATGTGTGCTATACTCTCACTCTATCATTATAGATTATAGTTCCATTACTTTCACAAAGTACCACATTAACCATAAGACATGTTTGTGATTATAGTTCCATTACTTTCACAAAGTAACACATTAACTATAAGACATGTTTGTGTCGATCCAATCGATACCATACTTTCAAAAAGTAACACATTAACCATAAGACATGTTTGTGACGATCCAATCTACTCCCATTCTATCTCTTAGAAATACATCTATCTTCTTAAGAGATAGCTTTGTGAGTTACAAACATACATATGGTGGAGTATTAGAAGTTTCTCTAGACTGACGCATTAGCTCATAAAAGACCAGCTCTATCATGGCAGCTTGATTCATGTTCTATGCGAGTCTGATCCATGTTATATGTTAAATAGACTCTCTATTTCAGGTATCTCCATGGTTGACCATTCGTTTTTAATAACGTGTCCGTTTTGGTTTGCAAATTCCCAATATTGAGTTCGATAACTCAAACCAGCTCATATAGTTTGATCTTATGGGTAGTGACACAATGTCATAATCCATATTTAATAAATCAAATTCATTACTTAGATCTTTGCCACTACGATTGGATCGTAGTACTTTGTTCAATTGGTTCTCTACATCATTTAGAAATTCTTTAAATTTCTCAAATGCTTCACTTTTTTATTTGATTTAGTAAACATACCCATATATACTTAAATCATAGGTAAAAGTGACGAAGTAGTCATAAATTCCCCTTGCGGTGATCCCCATTGGAACACATACATCGACATGTATTAGTCCAAACAAATCACTTGCTTGTGTTCCTTTACCACTAAAAGGAGTACGAATCACTTCGCAAAGGAGACAAGATTCACATATTCCATATAATTGAAAATTAAATGGTTCAATAAATCTAGTCGACACTAGCTTTTTAATGCGTTTCTTATTTATGAGACCTAATCGACAATACCAAATGTATAAATCATCTGGATTACTTGTTTGAGTCTTTTGGATTGTATTATGTAGATATCTTTGCTTTAGTTGGAAGTGTCTAAAACATGAATATCATTAAGAGAAGTGACTTGGCTGCCAGCCATGTCAATTTTCAAACAAAATACAACGATTGTTTTTGATGGCGAAAGAAAAATCCTTCCATGTCTAACATAGAAATGGAAATAATGTTTTAGATTAAATGGGTACATAATAACCATTATGTAGATGCAATTTAAAATCACTTAGCTAAGGCAATCACAAGGGTTCCCTTTGAAATGGCGGCTACTCTAGTTCCATTTGCGAATTGGAGATCCATATTACCCTTGCTAAGTGCTTCCACACTCCTTAACCCTAACTGGAATGACAAGTCCAGCTTTGATATCTCCCAAATACTTGGGGCAATTTCGCTTCCAATGGCCCATAACATTACAATAATGACAGTCTTCGTAAGATTGGGCACTCTTATTGGTTTTGGTTGTGGTAGTCTCACTATCCATTTCCAATTCATTATCAGATTTGGGTTTTCTTACCCATCTTTGCCTTCCCTTTAATTATACCATTACTCCTTTAAGTTGCAAGAACATTCTTGCTAGAACTCCCACTGAATCTAATATTTCTTCTTGTTTCTACAAACAAGGATGCCTTGGAATTAGTGAGATTTTCTTCACAAGATTCTCGTACCAAAGAGGCGGGCATTAGTATTTGATTGGGAGGTATGGAAGTGGTAAAATAGCAATGATTTTCATCCTGACCAATGCCAATGCGTAATTCTCTAATCGTATCATTGTCATACTCGGAGCATTTTTCATCGAATGCTTGGACCCATGAATTAATGGTGACTGGTGTAAGAGTATTAGATAAAACCATTGTCGTTAAATAACTACCAAAACGAAAATGAAGGAAATAATTAACATCTATCGTTTTAATAATACTTGTAAACATTTTAATACAAGTATTGCATTTATATAGTGACCTCTACCCAACTACTATAAATGATCCCGAGATCTAAATTCATATCAATTCAGACACAGTGAGCCGATTCATCCCTTAATTAGGTGGATTAACTCTTTAATCGATTCTACTTCTAGAACTCTCGGTCGATAAAATTACTTTAATATTTATCTTTAGCCCGGAACACATGCGATTACGGTCACGAATACTTCCTTTGAGCTCAATCCAAAGATGTAATAACATTTTATTACCCACTTATCCAACGTAACAGTTTAGCACCCCGGTGAGCCGAGCCTACTTCCTTATGAAATTGGGATTCATGGTTTCTACTATTTGGTAAGGCTAATTCTCAATTATTATTTAGTGAGAGGTCTTGTCAATTTATTATCTATCATGTTTTAAGTGAACTAAAGCGGTGAACTACGATAATTATAATTGACACGGTCGATGATTCGATATGATATGCATGTGTTGTTATGGCGATTTCGCAATGCATGCAACATACTAAAATAAATGCAAAGCATTAATAATAAATTCCTAGTATGGCCTTCCTAAAATAGAAAATCAAATAATCTATTACATATTCGGAAACCAACTCCTTTAGTCCCTTGAATCTTCAAGTGGCACGCCTTCCAAGAACACCGTCTTCGTCGGAATTCCTTTCTGAATGGCACCGTCTTGAAGAAACTCCATGATAACAAATAATAATAAAAATACAAAACATTCCTATTATACATTTGTAAAATGGAAAAACTAGTAAAAATAAAAGTGATACGAGATCACATTAAATTACAACCGAATCAATATTCCCTTTCATTACGGGTAATATCGATTAAAACTAAGGCCATACTAAGATAAAATTACATAATTCAAAATTATATAAATAAAAAGACATTCAACAATTGAAATATTCAGCATTATAACATGTGTCTATCATGCCAAACTATGTGCCAAATCACCCTTTTTAATTTATATCGATTATATAACCCGGTTTTATGGAAATGCGTGATAATAACTTATTAAAATCACTAATCAATACTTAAATCAAATTTAAGCTCAATTTAATTATCCTAATACTCTTATGACTCAAAAATTAGTCACCACTCAATTTTTGACAATAATTCAACTTGATATAATTTTATGCTCATTTTTTACCTTAAAATCATAACATTTATGAAATAAATCCAAATTAAATTACAATAATTTTAAAATTTGAATTTTAAATTTTTGAACATTCTGGAATAATTCCATGACATTCATAATGTCAAAAATTATGGTTAAAATTTTTGAATTAATTTCGAGAAAAATATAGTTGCAATTTATCGGTTTTATCACATAAAATACCTAAAGTATCCAAAATTTAATCCAATCAATTTTATAACTTTATATCTGATAAGTGTTGGAGCTTGTGTCCTCCACAAATTAGTGTGATAACATTTGTAAATCTCTTAAAGGTTCACAAGGGTATACTTCGTATTTAATCAGTTGATTAACGATTACCTAATAACGGTTGGTTTGCTAGAAAGTTTGACGTTATTATCATACAGATGGCGGTGATCAACTGGTCCCTAAAGGTCACACCTATAGGATGTGTTTGAGAGATATGGTTATAGAAATATAATCACATTGATGCCTTATATGACTAAACAGTTAGTCAATGTGTTGATGAGACAATTATTTAATGAAGATTAAATAATATGAGTAAAGACGAATTAACTGTCAATTCGTAAATTGAATATAATAAGTTATATTTAATTAAATGTATGTAATGTTAGCTTGGACGAATTAATATGTTAATTCGTACTTAAATGTAATCGGTTAAATTTAATCAACAAGTTGAATGTGTCATAGTGGTAATAGTAAGGGTACTCAAACCAAGAGGTTATGGGTTCGATCCTCACTACAAACACATTTTATACATTTTTGGAATAACCGAAAATAAGGATTTTAATCCTTATTGTTTCGGTTCCTATGGGCCGAATTTAAGAGAAAAAAATATCTCCCTCTTTCACCCTAATTTCGGTGACAATAAGAGGAGAGTAGGGTTTTTTTTTCTTTAACCTAATTCTATTCCCATTCCTGCCTCTCATCTCAACAAAACACAAAACCTAAAAATTAATCAGTGATTTTTGGATCGATTCTAGCAAAATAAAAGGGCATATCTCATATCGTCTTGGGTGCAACTGATAGGCGAATATCAACTTTGATATTGTTCTTAGGCCGTATTTGCTAGGACCGAAGGTTATTTCTTAATCCTTTATGCTGTTGTTTTGCAATTTAGATTTATGACTCATAATCATCACTTTATTATTCGTTATAATCCTTGAATTTAAAGGGATGCATACAGATAAATCCAACAAGTGGTATCAGAGCCAAGGCCACGAATTTTAATTTTGATGATTTTCATAAAATTGTTTGTAAACAATAATTAGGGTTTGCGAAAAAAAAACATATATAATCGGCTGGAAATTTTTTGAGCCGTGAAAAATTCTTTTTTCAGCCGATTGTTGCGTGTTTTTGTTGTTGTTTTATTTCCATTTGATTTTCACATTGTTGTTTTTAATCAGTTAACATAATAATATGATAATTTGTAAATGTTACGATTTATTAAATCGAGATGTAAATGGAAATCGGTTTTGCCGACTTGATAAAATTTTTGGGGCGGTTTTAATTTTTTTTTAGCCGTGGAATTTTTTTTCCTTCTGTTTCTGTTACTGTTCACGGATGAACAGTATTTTTTTTAAAAAAAAAAAAATTAAAAAATTTCTGTTTTTTTTATTCTTTCGGTTTTTCCTCAAAAACCGATTAAAGTTTTTTTTTTTCGGCTGTTTTTGTTTATGCCGATTTGAAAAGCATCCGAGAAAATAATTTTTTTTTTCCTGTTACTGTTCACAGAGGACAGTTTTTCTAAAAAAAAAAATTTTTCTTGTTTCGGTTTTTACAGATAAAACCGTGTACAATATAAGAAACGGACTGTTTTTGTTTTTGTTTTTGCTGTTATTGCCGAAAAAGAAAAAAAAGGCTTGTTTTGTTTTTCCCTTTGTTTAGCCGAGACATATAAAAAAAAAATAAAGGATTTTGTTTTTTTGTTTGTTTTGGCCAATTAGTTATTTTGAAACGGTTCACAATTTAAAGATACCATATTATTTTAAAGCAGTTTAAAATTTGATGGATTAAATTCATATTACAAGTTTAATTTGAATTAAGATTAAATTTAATGTGATTAATTGAGGAATTGTCACTTAATTTGATTTAAATAGGTGGTTTAGATAAAATTAATCAACATAATTAAGGAATTGTGTCATGTATGTTTAATTTTTTTTTAGTTGATGCATTTTATTTTAGTTGAATGAATCGATTGAATGAATTTAATTTACGTATTTTTGCAATCAGTTGTAATTTGTAATACTTAGTGTAGCCTTAGTTAATTATGTTTTCGTAATGAAGGAAACATAATTTTTATGTAATTATGAGATCTCGAATCTCCTTTTTTTTTTTCTTTTAGTTTTGGGTTTTGAAATTAGAATGTAATAAATAGGTTTATTATGTAAATTTATTTATTGTATTTTTCAAAGAAGACTAAAGATGGAGATTGGAGCTCACGCCCGCTACATGGATCAAGATGGAACATCAAGACAAGCTTCTCGGGTCCAAGGATGGATTCCAAACTTGTATTTATGTTCGTTTCGATAGGATAGGCTACACTAGGACTTTTTATTGTTTTTACGTTTTCATTCTTATTGCTTTTCATTCACATGCTAGTTAATGCATAATTTTCCGCATAAAACCAAACCACCTACTACTAAAATGCATGAAAATTGACTCATATAGAATGTATGTTAGTTTTCATGGACATACAGATGTCATATACTCATTAAAGCCATCACCTTAGTTTATTCATTCTCGCATGCTAGATATTAGTTCACTTAAAATGAATCTAAATTAAGTTGATGGGATCTTCCTCTAAAACGGAAATTGAGATGAGTCTTTATAAGGGCAAACAACTATGAATCCCTTCTTCGTCGGTAGGCATAATATGACCCCTTCTACGTTGGGTAAGTAGTTTGTGTTGACTTAGTTTATCTCAACATTATAGTCCGAAGAGTTTCTCGTGATTATGATGGACTAAAGATAGAATTTACAGAAATTTATCGACCAAGAATTCTAACGGTATAATTAGCTAAAAGGTTAGCTTATCAATTTACAGATAGTTGAGTCTTGGGATCATTTATATAATTCTTGAGGAATGTCAATTGTATAAACGCATGAGTGTTCGCGTTATGACATTAGATCATTAGACTTAAATTAAAATCGATCCACATGCTTATTATTTATTCTTCTTCTCGCAGTGTAGAACACGTTTATTTTGATTATACTGTTACAACAAAATGGCTGGAAATAACGAAATCCCAATGCCAAGTGCCACACTTGGACGCGAGTCCTGGCTGAAAATTTTCATGGACCAAATGAATCAGTTCACACGTCTGAAAAATGACGGGTCCAATTTTTCGGACTGGGAGGCATCATTGCGGAATGCTGCTATTGCTGACGGTAAGCTCAGGTATCTAACTGAGCCAAAACCGGTAAATCCAGGCCCAAATGCAAGAGCTAACGATATAGTTGCTTATAGTGACTTCGTTATGGAAGCGGGTGCGATAAAGAACGTGCTCATCTTTGCAATGGAAACCAATTTGCAGAGACGCTTCATTGCCCAAGGTGCGAACACGATTTTCACCACGCTCACTAACGAGTTCTCAAAAGCACCGAGAATCGTTACTTAGGAGCATACCTGTCGCTTCTTTGATGCGAAACTCCAAAAGGGCCAACCGGTTAGCCCACACATCCTTCACATGATTGAGAATGTCGAGAAATTGGAGGCACTTGATTGCAAAATCAGCGAGAGCATTGTCATTGACCGAATGCTTCATTCTCTTCACGATGGTTTTGCCCTTTTCAGGGCGAACTACTACATGAATGACTTGAAAAAAAGTCCTCATGAGCTACACTCGCATCTCGTATAGACCGAGAAGGATATGAAATTGAGTGGGAGCATGAAGCAGGATGTTCTCACGATTTCCAACAAGGGTAAAGGTAAGGGCAAAGCTCATGGCGACCTAGCTGTAGGTAATCCAAAGTTTAAGAAGCCAGGAAACGGTAAGAATGGGCCTGGTGAGACTAGTGGCTCACAGGGCAAGGCAAAGAGCAAGGGCGGTGACATTGGGTGCCACCATTTTCACAAGACTGGACATTGGAGGAGGAACTATCCCGTCTACCGTGAGGACATCAAAGCAGGCTGCGTCGTTCCTGTTGGTATGTCATCTTATATACATATGATTGAGATTGACCATGCAAGTTTCGTAACTTGGGTACTAGATACTGGTTGTGGTTCTCATCTGTGTAATCATTTGCAGGGCCTAAAGAACATCATACCTCTCGAAAAAGGTAATGTGGACCTGCGAGTCGGGAATGGAGCACGAGTTGTTGCTGTCTCGAAGGGAACATACGTAATCCAACTCCCTAGTGGTTTTGAGTTATTTTTATATAACTGTTACTATGTACCCAGTTTGTCTAAGAGCATTATTTCAGTTTCCGTACTTGCTAAAGACGGTTTTGCATTTTCAATAAAGGATAATAGCTGTATTTTCTCTTTCAATGAAATGATTTATGGCAAAGCAGTTTCCATGAATGGAATTTACATCTCAGATCAAACCACGGAAGTATTACACGTCAATAATAAGAAATTAAAGGTTGGTGACAAAGATCAAACCTATCTATGGCATTTTCGAGTTGGACACATAAATGAAAAACGCGTGAAGAAACTCGTCGATAATGGGACTATTCCCGCAACCGATTTTTCTACATATGGCACGTGTGAATCATGTCTCATTGGCAAGATGACTCGAATTTCCTTCAAAGGTGTTGGAATGCGCGTTAGTGACCTATTAGGACTCATACATACGGACGTATATGGACCTATGTCAATTACCGCTAGAGATGGCTATAGATATTTTATCACTTTCACGGACGATTTAAGTAGATACGGATATGTCTACTTAATGAAGCATAAAAGTGAGGCCTTTGAGAAATTCATGGAATACCAGAACAGGGTACAGAACCAACTGGGTAGAAAGGTTAAAGCACTCCGTTCAAATTGGGGTGGCGAATATCTTTCAAATGAGTTTGATCAACACCTGAACGACTGTGGAATCGTTTTGCAGTTAACTCCACCTGGAATACCTCAATTGAATGTTGTGTCCGAACGGAGAAATCGAACCTTACTTGATATGGTTCGATCCATGATGAGTCACACGGTAGTGCCTGATTCATTATGGGGTTTTGCTCTTTTGTCAGCTGCTCTTATACTTAACCAAGTCCGACTAAAGTTGTCGACAAGACTCCATATGAAATGTGGAAGGGAACGGTCCCTGACTTGTCCTTTATTCGGGTTTGGGGCTGCGAGGCTTATGTCAATTGGAGACACGAGGATAAGCTCGGCCCGCGATCGGTCAAGGCATACTTTAGAGGTTATCCAAAAGGAACGTTTGGTCATTACTTATATTCGCCTGCCGAACATCGATTTTTTGTTGCGGCTAGTGCGACGTTCTTAAAGAAAGAATTTCTCGAGAACAAGACGAGTAATAGAACCTTCGAGCTGTCGGAGATTCCAGGACCAAGAACTGAGTAACGGATGGAGGAAGATGTTCCTCCAACTGATGACATGGTTCATATTCCTGAGGAACCTAGGACGTCGGGTAGAGTGTCTAATCCTCCGGAAAGATACATTGGTATGGTCGAGGAAGATGACGTTTTACTCCTAGAGAGTAATGAACCCGTTACCTATAAAGGTGCTATGACCTGTTCTGACTCAAAGCTATGGCTCGAAGCCATGCAATCCGAGATGGACTCCATGTATGAGAATAACATATGGGATCTAGTTGATTTACCTAATAAGGTAAAACCTCTACAGTGTAAATGGCACGACTTGTGGCAAAAGGTTTCACTCAAGTGCACGGATTGCATTATGATGAGATTTTTGCACCTGTAGTTATGCTACGTTCCATTCGGATAATCTTAGCGATTTCCGCTTTTCATGATTATGAAATTTGGCAAATGGATGTGAAAACCGCCTTCTTAAACGGTTATTTGGAGGAAGAGTTGTACATGGTGCAACCCAAAGGTTTCATAGATCGTGAACATCCTAAGAAAGTATGCAAGCTTAAGCGTTCCATTTATGGACTTAAGCAAGCTTCTTGGAGTTTGAATCGTCGTTTCGACCAGGTGATAAAAGAGTATGGTTTCACTCGATCGGTCGAGGAACCATGCTTATACATCAAGTCGAGTGGGAGCAAGATTGTTTTCTTGATATTGTATGTCGATGACATACTCTTGATTGGGAATAACATTCCTCTCCTATCTTCGGTTAAAGGATGGTTGAAGAACCATTTCCAGATGAAAGATCACGACGGACGTTAAAGGATGGTTGAAGAACCATGCTTATACATCAAGTCGGGTGAGGCACAGCGCATTTTGGGAATCCGTATCTACCGAGATAGATCACGACGGACGTTATCACTTAGTCAGGAGTCTTATTTGGATAAGATTCTTGAGAGTTTCAGCATGACCAACTCCAAGAAGGGGAACCTTCCAATGACGTCTGGGATGCAGTTGAGCAAGTCTCAATCGCCCACGACGCCTGAAAGGGTTGAACGCATGAGTCGTATTCCTTATGCATCTGCAACAGGATCGATCATGTGTGCCATGATATGCACACGTCCAGACGTGGCATATGCATTGAGTATGACGAGTCGGTACCAAGGCAATCCAGGTGAAACACACTGGATAGTTGTTAAAAATATCCTCAAGTACCTACGGAGGACTAAGGATTGGGTATTGACTTATGGAGGAGATACTAAGCTTTGCGCAATCGGTTACGCAGATGCTAGCTTCCAAACGGATCGAGATGATTCAAAATCTCAGTCTGGGTTCGTCTTCACTCTTAATGGTGCTGCAGTCACCTAGAAGAGTTCCAAACAGAGTGTTGTTGCAGATTCTACTACTGAATTCGAGTACTATGAATTTTCGGAGGCAGCTAAGGAAGCGATATGGATGCGTGAATTCTTACAAGGACTTACGATAGTTCCGAGTTCGAATGACCCGATCACCATCTATTGTGACAATAGAGGTGCCATCTTCCAGGCTAAGGAGCCAAAGTCTAGCAACAAGTCTAGACATGTACATCGGAAAGCTCACCTGATCCGTGATTATGTGGAGCAAGAGGAGATAGTGATAGACAAGATTGCGATGGATGATAACATCGTGGATCCTCTCACTAAACCGTTGAATTATGATAAACATGTAGGGCACGTTATTTCTATGGGAATTAAACGCGTTCCTGAGTTGTAGTAGTTGATTATGGATTTGATACATTATCTTTTTCATATACTATTCATAACTTCATCGTTTTGATATAATATTTTGTTTTTCATGTGGATTGTGCTGACAACATTGAACGCCACAAAGTGAACTGAATTACATTATATTTGTTTGGTCCGTAATCGCCAATGTGAGCTGATAACTCCGGCTATTATATTGTGCAGTCGATTGATGGTGGGTTCAACGAGCCATAAGTCAAACGGTTGACTAATCGTTCACAAATACGAGATTATACAGATACCTCGTAGGACAAATTTTTGTGACAACGTAATGGAGTCCTAAATGTTTACAAACATTCGGTGCCAGGTCGTGGATAGGACATCCATTGTGTTCCTAGAGTCGATTCTTTTGACTATCGACTGTCTCTTGAGATTAAGGCAGTTTTTGGGTTACTTTGGTTTCTTTCTCACGGTCTGCCGTAAATGGAGGCTAAGTAGATTTTTTCTGAGTCATTTCATACTGTGCTTACATCTGCAGGATTCGAGTTGAGGAAAATATCCAACCTTTATCAGGTATAGTTATTTCTCACGGCCACTCAAGGAGTTGTAACTGAAATGCATGGCCATGCTCGAATGTTGATTCGTTTTCAGTTAAGTTACTCCCTAGTCGGGGAAACCACTCTTGATGATGATCGCTTGTAAAATACGACCTTTGCGAATTCGGATTTTGCAAATTGTTTTACATTGAGTGGGAGAAATTTTAGGATATGAGAATCGGTTATCACACATACATGCATGTGAGTTCATATAAAACTTTCAAGGTCAGAAACTAATTTTAGCCATTTTTAGTCGTTTAACCTTCATTTATGCCCATTTTATCTCATAAAAATCATAAATCATGAAATATTAATCATATTAATATGAAATTTTACATACAATACATACAATATTCACGTGTGGTCTTATTAAAAAAATCACGGCCAGGAGTTATATTTAACTATTTTTAGTGAATAAAAGTTCATTTTACTCATAAAAATGTAATTATTTCACTAAAAATCATTAAAATGTGCAATAAACTACCATAAATCATAAAAATGACCTAAAAACATTTTAGGACCAGAATATATAACATGCATCATGATTTCGTGACTTACTCTTATAAATCACAAATTTTTAGTTTTATATGTTAACATTTTAACTTGGAAAAACAATAACCGAGTATGCATGCAACATCCTATGCTCTGATACCAATAGTTAGGTTCATATACCTCTTATTAGACTCTTTTAATAATGAACTAATTAACTTCTTAATGTGTGTTCTTTAGATCTAGTGCATGCATAACAAAATGAGAGATTAATCAGAAAAACAATGTCCCTTACATTGTATAGTGGTTCGAAATTAAGGGCACAAATAAGGTCACCTTTCTTATTTGTTCTTGAGCGATAATATATTGGATGATCCTCCAAAATCCCAGTGTAGAGATCCTCCTTTGCTTGCATCCAAGACTAATCCCTTAAACTAGTATATTAATTAATTAGATTAATATAGTAGTACCCTTAAAATTAATTCTAATAATATACTTATTACTACACTAGTAATCCTATATTATGTTTATAATTTAAGATGAACAATTTATTGATTTTCTAAAACTATGTTAGAGAGATTTTGAGAGAGATGAGAGGAAATGAAGCATAAATCAAATATGCATGCAAAAGAATGAATGGTAGAGTAAAAGGAACCAAAACTCCTTTTAAAAGAGGGTTGTGGCCGGGTAGCTAGAGGCCAAGGAGAGCATCTTTGCTTTTCCTTTTACTCTTATCAATATGTAGGTGTAAGGCTATGATGCAATAGGTATGATTTCACCTATTTTATTTCATAAAATAAATCAACCACAATGCATCACAACTCCCTCCATTTCGGTCCACTTCACATAAAATGGACTACCATTTCATTTTGTCAATTTGTCATTTGTCACACAATATGTCACATGTAGTATGTTACATGTTATTAATTAATTTAATGCATATTTATCAAATAAATATCATTATATAAATTAATTAAATTACATACAACAAATTGACTAGTGATACTTGATCACATAAATAAAATGGGTCATATAATTATAATTCACAACATATTGTAATTATAATTAACCATTCATTCTTATCTCAATTGTTTAACAAACAATAATCAATTTTAGTAATAAAGTATTTCAATTACTAAAATAATTCTTATTTAATCCCATTACAATAAGATATAAATATTATGTCTCACAAATGAATTGTTCAATTTTAAGGAATTGATTAACTTGTATCGTCATACAATTAATCAATTTGTCTATTAAGGGAATTGTCCTTTAGGTGTGACCTTAAGGGATCAACTGATCACCACCGTCAAACGACAGTAATGTCTAACTCTAGTTAGCTCATCATTACTGATTAATGTTGATCAGTTGACTATACAAATGAATCATCCCTTACGTATTCTTAACATGAGATTTAAACATGTGATTGCACTATTGTTGAGGACACATACTCCAACAGATCATCCATGTGATAGAACTCCAAAGTTAAGCGTGCTTGGGTGGGACTAGTCTTAGGATGGACCTCCTGGGAAGGTTCCCGGGATGCGCATGAGTGAGGACAAAATGTGCTATAAAGGACCCGTGTTGATCTGTGGGCTATGTACACAGCGTGGTGAGCTATCATAAGTAACCCCTCCCGACCTGGTTTCGGCTGGGGTGTTACAGTATAAACAAATAAAAATGGCCGAAGAAGATATGCACAAGACAGCCTTCATCACTCAGTGGGGCACATACTGCTATACTGTTATGCCATTCGGGCTAATCAATGCTAGGGCTACGTACCAACGCACTGCGACTACTTTGCTACATGACATGATGCGTAAAGAGGTGGAGGTGTACGTCGACGATATGATTGTCAAATATAAGGATAGAAAAGGGCACATCGCTAACCTTAGCAAATTCTTCTTCAGATTGCGCAAATATAACATGAGGCTCAATCCTCAGAAATGTGCATTCGGAGTAACGTCAGGCAAGCTTCTTGGATAAGCTATCAGCCAGAGGGGAATAGAAATTAATCCATCCAATATCAAGGCCTTAATCGAGATGCCACAACCCCAAAAGAAAAAGAGGTTAGAGGATTCCTGGGCAAAGTGCAGTACATAAGTCGATTCATATCGAAACTCACTATGATCTGCGAACCTAACTTCAAAAAGCTCAAGAAACCAGACCATACCGTGTGGGACGATGACTGTCAAAAGGCATTTGACAGGATAAAGGATATATTAGCCAAGCCACCACTGCTAATGCCTCCCCAACAAGATCAACCTCTTAGTTTATATCTTACAGTTACGGAAATAGCCAGGGGGCTTATGCTGATACAAACTGTTGGAAAATAAGAAAGAGTTATGTACTACCTTAGTAAGAAGTTCTTGGAGTACGAAAGTAAGTATATGCCTCTCGAGAAGACATGCATTGCTCTTGTGTTGGCAACAAAGAAGCTACGCTATTATATGGTTGGCTACTCGGTCAAAGTGTATTCTAAAATGGATCCTATCAAATACCTCTTCAAGAAACCCGTCCCCAATGGACGTTTGGCAAGATAGACCTTAATGCTCTCAGAGTTTGATCTCAAATACGTACCTTTGAAAGTTATAAAGGGACGAGCCGTGGCTGAATTCTTCGCAAATAATCCTATCAACGATACACAAGTAATAGACATGTGGTCGTTTCTAGATGAGGATATTTTACAAACCAGTACGGATTCTTGGGATTTTTACTTTGATGGGGCATCCAATTTGAGAGGATTTGGAATAGGAGTGTTTCTCATTACTCCTGAAGGCGAGCATACACCACTTTCTGTCAAACTCGACTTCGATATGCAAATAATGCAGCAGAATATTAAGCCTCCCTCATTGGTCTACAAGCAGCAGTGAGTTTAGGCATCAAGAACCTTCGAGTTCACGGGGACTCATCTTTAATCATTAACCAAATCACTGGATCCTGGAAAATCGGAAGTGAAAGTCTCGCACCTTATCAGGCTAGGATAGATCAGATTCCTAATTCTTCGATCAGGTTGCTTATTTACACCTGCCTCGCGAAGAAAATCAGTTCGCGGACGCTCTTACAAAACTCGTATCCTTGATTAATATGTCAGACAACATGGTTTAAATGCCTTTGTGTATCGAACGGCGGTTAGAGCGAACCTATGTTCACTTCCTTACAGATGAAGAGGAAAACCCAGGGGAACCTTGGTTCCAGGCCATTCTAAATTTCAAGCTTAATGGTACATATCCACCATATATGTATAAGAGGGGACAACGCGCCATATGCCTACTTGCCTCTCAATACTTCCTCACGCATGGAGAGTTATACAAAAGAACAACACTTGGTGTCATCTTGAATTGCCTTGATCATTCACATGCACAAAAAGTAATGGAAGAAGTTCACGATGGAGAATGCGGTCCTCACACGAGTGGACCTATGATGGCAAAGAAAATTATGCGTCTAGGGTATTACTGGACGACAATGGAGTCAGATTGCATCAAATACGTCAGGCATTGTCATAATTGCCAAATCTTCGGCAATGTGCAACATGTTCCTCCCTCAATGCTATATACCATGACATCTCCTTGGCCATTTTCTGCTTGGGGAATAGACATCATCGAAAAATCACTCCAGCTGGGACAGGAGGTCATTGTTACATTTTAGTAGCTATCGACTATTTTACTAAATGGGTCAAGGCAGCATCTTACATTAGCCTTACATCCAAACATGTGGCAAAATTCATACAAACCAATATCATTTGTCGATATGGTTGCCCCCATGAAATCATAAGTGACAACGGGTCACATTTTCAGGCCAAAGCTCAACAGTTGCTAGCCAAATATAAGAGCAAGCATCATCATTCCTCGCCATATTGACCTCAAACTAATGGCGCGGTAGAGGCAGCTAACAAAAATGTCGTCACGATCCTCAAGAAAATGATCGACAACTATTGCGATTGGCCTAGCAAGATACCCTTTGCGTTATGGGGAAATCACACGTCAGTTAGGATGCCCAATGGGGTTACTCCTTTCTATTTGACTTACGGCATGGAAGATGTACAACCAGTAAAGCTAGAGATCCCACCCCTATGCATTTTATTCGAAAGTCAAATTCCAGAAGCTGAATGGAATAGGGATAGGTATGATGAACTTGTCCTCTTGGACAAACGGAGGCTAGGCGCATTACATAATGTGCAGACATATTAGGCACATATCAAACGAGCCACTAATAAACGGGTTAAACCCAGAAATATCAAGGAAGGGGATTTAGTACTCAAATCAGTCAGAGCTCTCTTACATGTCGATCCACGGGGAAAATTTAAACCTAATTGGGAAGGACCATTTTTAGTCAAGTCCATACTTTCAGGGGGTGCGGTTAAGATCACAGACCTAGACGATAATGAGTTTTCTAATCCGACTAACCTAGATCAATTGAAACGGTACTACCCTTAGAATAGGATAAAAGGCACCTCGCGTGACACACGTGCCGCTCTTGCGACACGAAATAAAAACGGCCCCTAGCCCACTAAAAAGCTTATGACATTTCGCTCTAGCGTTTTGACATTTTGACATCCTCATATCATCAAATAAATTGAATTGCATTTCCTTAGGAGTAAGTAAAGCACACACTTCTTTTTTTTCTAAGTTCATTACAAGCTGTTGCTTCGAACATTTATTCTTTTACATTTTGTCGAACTACGTACAGGGTTTGATTTCATTTTTTCTAAGGAATACGTTGGCAATCCTTTACAAGATACAACCCGTCATTTCAAGATGTAAATAAAAGGACATTTGAAATTCGACAAGTATAAATAAAGAAAATTTATAAAAGTTTCTTAACTAATAAATCATTTATTCATTACACCTTAAATAATAGTAATACGTCAAATACATATAAATTAAAAATGTTGAAAATTAAAATGCTAGGCTAGGATTCTAAAAACCCCGCCATTTATTACAACTCAAATAATAATATTACTACTAAAAGTGACTAAGGCTACTCTTCCATTTTCCCCTTTCCTTTATCTCCTTTGTCACATTTCTTGTCTCGACCATGAGCGAGACGCTCTTGCCTTATTTCCGACCTAATCACTAACGGTTGTTCTCGCGGTCTAGCTTTCCCATTTTGATCCACCATCATCTTCTCGGCAGGAGCATTCTTCGGTTTCTTCGACGGAAGGACGACCCGATATCCGACCTCTTCTTCCTCCTCAGTTAAGTACATTTGGTTCTCCTTCGCCACTTCACGGATCTTATAGTCTACGGGCTCGTGCTTCCTTAGCTTTTCACGCTCCTCGGTAGTGCTAGCTTTCCTCCACTACAGATATGAGTCAGATACCCATAATGAGCCAATATGAACGGGTGTGAACCACATATTCCTTTGGGCCCAGCGAATTGCCCACTCTCGACAAGACTCCGAAGTATGCGCCAAGGCAGTTTGAGGGACGATGTCTAGCTTCGGAATTTTCTGTCTTAGGCCCGCTTGCCTCATCAATCTCTCCGGAAAAGTATAGACCATGAATTCCAAGTCGGGAACGCGAATAGACCGTGTCGGATCCAAAGACGATAATCTAATCACCGATCTAAGATGCCACCATGGCACGATCCACCTAATCAAGGGTCCACCTTCACTCTTCAATTTATTTTCCCAATAATTGCATACTCGAGTGAAGTCCACCATGTATAGCCTCGTTCTCATCACAATTGATCGGGAGTGATATCATGTCACGTCAACTGGGGGCTCGATCAACCGCAGCCTTTCCATTACCCAGATCTGCATAAAAGGGGACATGAGTTAGTATCCAAAACCGGCCGAGAAATAAAAAAAACGAACGAAAAAAAATGAAAAACGAAACGAATAAAAAGGAAAAGGAAAAAAAACGGCCGAATAGGACAGAAAACGGGTTCTTACCTGTAAAATAATAGAACTAAGCATGCTGGGCTCCTGCGCAGTTCCTTTTGCTCCACTATGCCTAAAAATCGAGGGTCACCCCTCCCCCCCATCTCTTTGTCCACATGCCCTCGCAGGACATAGCAATGAAGAAGGAAAAATCCATAAGCTCTGCGCCTCGCCGCATAAGAGATAATAGGGTCCTCCCTATTTATAAATCGATCGACAAATTCAAACATACGGACACCTTTTGAGGTCACAAGACGGTCTACCTCATCCTTGGTCAATCCAAGCAAATCCCTAAATTTATTTTTATAGCCTTGAGAGCTAGGCGGTATAGTCAGAACCCTTTGTGCGTCCCATCCTCCAACCGCAGCAATTTCTTCAGGAAAGAGACAAAATTCGCCTCCCGGAAAGGCAAATACATGAAAATTCGGGTCCCAATATTCAAGACAAGCATCCAAAAAGGCCTAATTACCTTCACTAGCTTAAAACTTATGATTGATCCTAAGTTAAAAGCACCCATGTCTTGTTTCTCCACATTCGTAAATTCATTCGTCCACTCCTTAATGTGATTTTCAAAGGCATCCATATTTTTTGGGTAAAATTTGAGAAGATATATGAGGTTTTATGTAATAGACGAAGTCAAAAAAGGGAGAATTGTGAGAATAGAAGCTCAACCGAAGCCTCTATTTATACTATTCGACGTTTTCTAAATCTTGCCGAGAACCGACAAGCTGGAGAGAAGACGCAGCAAAAGCTTCGCCTCTTCGAAGGATCGCGGCTCTTGCTGCGCCTCTTCCCCAGGCTCTTTTCCTCGTTTGACAGCCGTGGGATCTTTTCTGATCTGTTTTAGTTAAAGTTTCCTATTCCTATAGGGACTTAATTCGGTAATTTCGATTAATTACCAAATTTATATTTCCTAATCTTTTACGGGTTCGCTTTTCGAGGCAAAATCGACATTTTCGCCAAATACGCACACTTACTCGTTCTTAATTTTTTTTTTCTCGGGGAATCATTTCACTCCCTCTTTTCAAAATTAATTATGACATACTTAGGCGTTTCTTTTAAATTCTTTTTTTAGGGGGTAGCCCTCCCTACTGTTCGGTCACGTCATTTTGCTTATTTTCGGGCACTTTTTTTTTATCGCGCTAAATTCTTTTTTCCGCGCTAATTTAGGCCGTCTTAACTCTTTTTTCTATATGTTTTGCTTGTGATTTCCTACGTAAATTTCAGCAGCATGACGGCACAAACCGTCACATGCCAAACCTGTTTTTCAAAGCTAACCTACAGATACAACAAACACCCAGCAGCAAAGGCACGCATGCCGTCATATATACAACCAAAATGCAAAAATATACATCAAAATACGGGCTCCTGCCCAAAATGACATCCAAAATGCACAAATGTACAAACATAAGTCAACGCAAACAAGTCGTGACGACCCCTCAGCTCTGCCACTGTCGCCTCAGCGATCTCAGCATCTATGGCCTCGAGCTCTCTCAGCAAAAGGGTTGTCTCCTCTTGGGACTGCGCCACCTCACGCTCCCTCTACACAGAAAAATGGAGTGATACTTCACTTCACAAAATTGGAGGTAATAAAAATAAAGACGGGTACAAAAGGTTCATACATGCCGCCCCGAGCCATCTGTAAGGGCCTCAATGGTCGCTAGCTCGCGGCCCGGTTCGCCATCCTCCACACTCCACATGCCTGGACGGTGCCACCTTCATTCAAATACGGAGAAGGTTCAAGCAAATGCATTCCTATGTAATAAAGCATAAAATACTAAAGACAGCCAATGCTGGGGGCTTACCCTCCTCACAACATGCTGCCACTCATCCAAGCCAGCGTCAGTCACCGCCTCGCTGAAAGACTAGATATCTGAGATCACCGTCATGCCCGCCGAGTCAATATTCTCCAACGTCTCTGGAAAAGCTGGGGGCTCGACGCCCGCCACCTCGATCTTCTACAAAACTCAAGTGGTTCATTATTAGCTAATCATTCATCATTTATCAGATCTATCAAAGACAAGTAAACGGTAAATATGCTTACCACGATCGGCCAGTACGCTAGCCTCTGGTGAACAAACTCAGCGTACTCCTCACCAGGGATAAGGAGGTCGTCACCACTCGCGTCAGCTGCCCTCTCAGCTTCTGAAGGCTCCCTAATTATTGTCCGTGGAGGGTCGATGGGAACCGTAAAAGTGTCACGGGAGCACTGCCGAGTCAAAGGCTTACCCAAGTACCACACAGGCCCCATGGGTGTCGTCAATAGCAACCTACTCGAACTCCGGGGACGGAGAACCTCAGCCACAAAGGCTGGATCCCAAAAGTAGCTGTCTGATGGCCTTGACACCCACTAAAGCAAGAAAACGAGGGGTCATTCCTATGATCATCTCTAAATAAAGGAAAAATAAAATGAAGATCAAAGACACTTACGTTGTCTAACTTCAGGGCATTCACGCCCCTCCGACAAACATCATAAGAAGACCGATGGCTCTTCTGACGACACACAACCCAGTCCTTCACGATAGGATACGCTCTCGGTACATCCTCCACCCTCGTGGGCGCAAAGCCAGGGAAGTAAGAGTACACCCACGCCTGCAGGCAAAATAATAATGATTACAAATCGTTTTCTACAAAAATGATCTTTCATATTTTCAAGAAAGGTTCATACCTCCAAGAGGAGTCCAGGACCGACAGTGGCAGGAGAAGACCCTTTTTCCATCAGCTCTGGATGGACCATGGCCCTCATATAGTGCGTGAGGACCGCAAAACTAGGAGTAACCGAGTCCCAGCGACCTAGGCTACTCAAGTCAGAAAGAAACGGAAGAAGCTTCGTCGATAGCATCTCCCCCTTGTCTCCCAAGTAAATCGAAGACAAGAACCACCACAACCACAAACGGGCCCGCTGCTCAGCAGTACAAGGTGGTGGAGGCACCATGCATCAATCCCTCTTCACTCTCGCCAGAACCCTACCACTGAAATAGTCTCTGACGAAGGTTCTCGGCACCAAACCAGGAACCTGGGCCGCACCCGCAGCCAGGTTCCAGCCAACCAGTCTCCTCGCCTCACTCGAGTCTACTCTCATAGCCACAGACGGCCACACTAACGGCTCCTCTCCACAAGGCAGACCCGAGATCATGCCGTAGTCCTCCAAGGTGACCGCGATCTTTCCAAAAGGCATATGGAAAGTCGAGGTCATGTCCCAGAACCGATCAAGAACGGCTCGAATCAGGCTGGGGTTAGCCCGAATCTTCCTCTCCTTGATCTCCCTCCAGCCTCGTACCAAGGCACCAAAGACTCCCAGCTCGATGATAGCCTTCTCCTCCTCCAACAGCTTCCCGAAGGCGTCTATCATCGTCGTATAACTAGAGAAGGACCTCATATTCCCAGCCTCATGTGTCAATTCAAAATAAAGCTTTCTTTAGCATAAAATGTGTAAGAAATAAATAAATAAGGGAATGACAAGCTGAAGGCTTACCATGCTCCTCGCCGTCCTATACCATAGGTGGCTCTCTGCCGACCAAATGAGATGTCTACCATCCCATTTCTCGGCCCACTCAGACGCTCCGTGGGACCTCCTCGTCCTACATTGGCCCTCCGCGGGACCTCCTCCTCTATATCCTCCTCCATGTCTTGGTACGCTTTCGTATGCACTATGAGAGCAGTAGAAGGGTCAAAGTCAGTGTCCATGGGGCCTCTCCCCGACGTAGAAGGAATATCCTTTGCAAAATTGAAGTAAACAAAGCGATGTTAAACACATTTTCAAGCATTTTCAAGCGTTTCAAGCATTTAAAAACGGCCTTTCTAGCCATCTTTGGCCATATTTTCCAAGCTCGACCACACATGTGGAAGGTTAAGTCAAGACCAGTCTAAATTCAAGCCTAGCTGCGGGTTTGAGTCGAAAATTCGGCATCATTTCGCTACAACAACAATTATGCCATACAAAAGTGTCCTCGAGAAGCTGTCACAAATTGAAAATCCGGCATAACAGCAAATTTACCCATTACTCAAGGGTTCTAAAACGTAAAGCTTCATCAAAAATGGACTAGAATAGGGCTATTTTCGAAGGGTTTTGAGGTTTAGCAAGAAACCGTCACATTTCGCGCTCAAATCCTTAATACTTGTCGAAAGTTCGAAAGAGATACGTGGTTATGTTCCTAACTTGATCAATTAGTCATTTCTAATATCAATTTCACGAGACAATTTCATTTGGGACGAAAGCCCCAAATTTTCGAACGAAAATGGGTATATAAACCCTAATTTTTTCGACCCAAATCAAAGCTCAAATGCAAAATAAAGCAAGTACAAGACACATACCTCGATTAGTCATGATTTATGGCAAGTTTTGATCAAGTTTTGATGGAATTTGGTTGGGATTTTGTTGAGGTTTGTAAATAAAACAAAATAGGTTTGTGTTTTTGAAATAAAAACAAACACGGCATAAGTCTAGTTTTACCCAGAGAGGGGTGAGCTCGGGAGAAGACGCAGCACTTGCTGCGCCTCTTTCAAGGGTCGCAGTTTTCCTGCGCATCTTCCTCAGCGAGTTTCCAGCCGAGATTATTTAAAATTAATTATTTGTGGGCTCGGGCTTCATGCGCTTCTTCCCCGACATCTTATCTTCAACATATGGCTCCTTCTTGGGTGTTCTCTTCGTCCGAATCGACATTTTCTCTTCAATAGACTACAAATAACCACGACATTTTATTCCCCAGCGAGAATTAATGATCACTAAATACAGTTCATGGGCTTCTCCTCTTTATCGGAATTTCGCTTGCGACAACCCGAGCGGATTTTCTCCTCAGCGATGCCAAAGACGCGGCGTTGTCGAATAAACACCTTTATTTTCATTAGCGATGCCAAGGACGCGTCATTGTCTATCTATTATTTTCTTCTCAGTGGTGCCAAGGGCACGCCGTTGTCGACTCAACATATGATTCTTCCCCACTGAGTTTAAGATAAAATTCTACGAAGAGTATTTGTACCTTTGAATCCTTCACCTAGGAGTGTTTCGGGTATGGTTTCTTCTTATGCCTAGCAAGCTTTCTTACATAGTCTAATGGACTTTAAACGACCTTCCTTGATAGTCGACAGACTCTAAAATGTTCCCGACAAAAGGTCCTTTGTTCAGACCCCTTGAGCCGCCTCGCATCGCCATAGTCGTCAGGTTGTAATATTCGATTGACCTGATAGCTATACTTTGACTTTCACCTTGTCCAAGCCTCAATCATAGTGGGGGCTCTGTAGATACCTCATTTCTACACCTCCCGCCAACCACCGAGTGATGATTGGGCCGCATATTTGATACGCGGAACGATTTATGACAGTCCATAAGTTCATCGCCAAGTGATAGCTCAAATACTCGAGTCAACCCCTGGGTCGTCATCTATGCACCGATACGGTTATTTTGACAGTAATTAGAGTTCATTTGGAGTCCAGGTCAAAAACCGCTTCATTTTCTAAAAACCGTTTAAATGCCGAGTCGGAATATTCCGGAATGTTCTAGAATTCTCTAGATATTTATTCCTAATTAAAATTTATATTTTAGGTAAATATCTACCGTAATATTGTGTTTCATGGAATAAGGAAGTGTAAATCTACCGAAATTCTTTAATAAAATGCGGAAATCTTTCTTGCCGAGGAGGAAACCACTGGAGAAAAGACGCAGCAAATGTTGCGCCTCTTCGAAGAAACGCAGTAGTTGCAGCGCCTCGTCTCCGGTCCTCTTTTTGCATTTTCCAGAATATTTTTGAGATTTGTTTCTAAATCCGTGTCATTCCAATACTCTTCCATATGTTTAGTATAAATAGAGGCCTTCGGCCTCCATATTTGGCACGCGAGTGGTCCACTCTTTCTCTTTCTCTTTCTCTATCTTTGCATTCTAGAGAAAGCTATTGCCTTTCGAGGCCTACGTGCTTGATCATGTGAGCACACTAAAAAAATGTTCCTTATCATGTGAGCACACTAAAACATGGACCCTAACGGTAGACTAGGTATGTCCTATTCTGGGTAGCAAAGTTTTCAAGACTCCGTATCTGGCTGAGGGTGGGAACGGCTTCGGCATTTTTGAATGTGAACCTTGGTATAGGAGGTTTGTTTGATAGATCAAAATATGAAGCTTGTATTCTGTGGTGTTAAGGCTGATGAGTTATGACTTGTGATGTGGTGCGGAATGGGGTCCCGAGCTTGATGTGGCCCGAGCACGAAAGGCTTGTGTTTTAATGCAGGATCAGATTTCGATGACTGGATCTTAAGGGTTAAGGTGTGATGTTTCGAGCTTGAGGGGAATCCTCAGAAGCCTAGATAGTCACCCTATAACAGTATCTAGAAGGACTTAGGAGTGAAGCGATGTTGGTTATGATCTTGAGGGGAATCCCTATGATCCTAGATAGGTCTTCCTTTAACAGTCTCTAGAATGACTTAAGGGTGATGTGATATTGGTTATGATCTTGAGGGGAATCCCAAGGATCCTAGATAGGTCTCCCTATAACATTCACTAGAAAGACTTAAGAGTGAAGCGATTTTGGTTATGATCTTGAGGGGAATCCCCATGATCCTAGATAGGTTGTGACACCCCTCGTTGAAGTAACTAAAAGTAACTAGTAAATCGTGGCGGAAACACAAGATTTTTAAAACTTTTAAGGCTTCTAATGAAGTCCAACGCGAGGCATCACCAACACGATAAATAAGTTTAGTTAGTTAAATTTAAGTTTACAACACAAGTCTATTTATTGGGGAAAAGATATCCCACGAATTAACATAAGTTCAAAAGTAGGTGAGTCTATCAAGTGATAACTAAATAAGGTCCGAGGTAAGAACTCGCTAGCTCACACGGTCTTCCCCACTTAGCTTCATCACCAACCTGTCATTCATAATAGATATGAAAGCCACAGTCAGTGGGGAGTAACTCAGGGTTCTCCCAGCCACAATATGTCAAAATGCAAGTAATTAAGAATTTAATTAAGCAAACAAGCATAAGAGTAAATACTTACGGTATTAAGAAAATCATGATTTGTGGGCATAAGAAAATAGTAATGGTAAAGCACAAATGAGAGAAGAATTATTAGGTCAAACTGTCACATATCAACTCGACTCAAATGTAAGACAATTACAAAGTATAGACTCAAACAAGACAACCCTCTAGACTCCAACCTCTTGGTAGGACGACGATCATAATACGGTCCTAGTCTAAACTCGCCGGACTCTCGGGATGGACGACACCCGATTCGACAAATGATACCAAATCGTATCCAAGACTCGAAATATGGTACACCTAACCGTGCCCGAAAATCGAGTAACCTCAAGCGGAACCTTGTCACCTAACCGTGACCCCCGGTCCGAAGAGGCGGAAGGAAAAATAGCCCAACTCGGAGACAATGGCACCTAACCGTGACCCAATGTCCGAGGGCAAATAAATAGGGAAAGTCGAGTAGTCTCACAATGTAAAACGTCACATTCGGGTCCGAATAAGAACCATAACCATTTTGCATGTTCATAACATTAATGAGTCTTAAAGTAACTAATTATCGATAGGAAAGAAGATACATGCATAACTCAATCGTTATCAGAAGTCACAAGTGAAATGGAGCAAACAGGGGACTCCCAGTAGGGTGGTGTCCGCCGCCACCACCGGCCGGGACAACATGCCAAAATCGAAATTTAATAAAACTTACAGTGCACTCCCAGTAAATTGTCAAGACCACCATCTCCGTCCACCGGTGGGAATACGACCAAATTTCAAAAACATATAAAACCTTCGTGCACTCCCAGTAGGTCAAGAGACCGTGGCCGTCACCCGGTGGGAATACGCCCAAACTCAAAATCACCTAAAACCCTCGTGTACTCCCACTGGTCAAGACCATCGCTGGTCACCCGGCTGGGACTACAGGCTTACTAAAATATGTCCAAAACTTACAGGAATCTCCCAGCCGGTCAGTAGACCGGCCGCCGGTCACCCGGCTGGGACTACAAACACACGGGTTCAATGCAAAACACTTCCAAACCATTTGAAACCAACAAAAATTGTTTCCCATCAATTGTTTACGTATCCTAGCATGATTCTAACTCGGAAAAACAACATATTTGAGCATGTGAATGGGTAATTTCGGACTCAAGAGATGTAGCATGAGATTTTCATCCAAACATGTGAGAATTGCAAACAAGCATGATATTCAACAACCAAATTAGCACCAGTCATGAAAGATACAACTTTTAATATTCATATGAGATTATAACTACATAAAGCCATACAATTTTAACATAAAAGTCGAGTAACCCATCACCGTTACCTTTTTGCACTTCAATCTTCTAAAGACTCGTCAATGATGTAGCTATCCTCCTCCGGGTTGTCCAAGTTCTCCCCTAAACACAAAAATAAAGATATTAAGTCAAGAATCCACATCCTTGAAAGATGAGAATTTCGAAAAAGAGGAAAAGATGGCAACTTTCTTACTTAGAAACAAGGGAAATGAGAAAAGGAAGAGAATGGCGCAAAAAGGAACGAGATTGGCGAAGAATTGAGCGAGTTATGGTGATTTTAGGGTTGAGAGCAAGGGTTTAACAATGGTGGAGTGGTTGTTGGGGAAATTTCAGAAATTAGAATGAGGGAGATGAAGTTGTGAGGGTTTAGTTGAGGTTTTGCGTAGAGAAAAGAGGAGAGAAAAGGCCCATGAGTCAAGTTAAGCCCAATAACTCAAAATGAGTCGGTATCCACTAGAATTTTCGTCCCAAGTCTACTATAACTCGAGACGGAGAATAATATTATTAAAATCTACACTATTATTACCGTTACACGGCTATGACGATATTTTATGAAAATAAGCTTTAAATAATAATTATTTAATAAAAATTACTTAAAAATTTATTTAAAATGTAAGGAAAGCGCGGGGTGTTACAATCATCCCACCTTTTAAAAAGTTTCGCCCTCGAAACTTGTAACGAAAGGGTATTACCTCAAGAAAACAAACTAGGGTACTTGACACGCATGGAAGCTTCCGGCTCCCAAGTCTCTTCTTCTACATCACCACACTTCCACAAAACCTTCACCAAGGGCACGACTTTGCTCCTTAGCTTCTTCTCCTTCTTATCCAAGATACGAATCGGTCTCTCCTCGAAAGAAAGACTAGGCTCAAGCTCGGGAATCTCATTTTGCAACACATGACTAGGGTCGCTAATGTATTTCCTAAGTTGAGAAACATGAAAGACATCATGAACTTTACCCAAACTCGGGGGCAAATCCAACTTATAAGCCACGGCACCAATCCTCTTTATCACTTCATAAGGGCCAATGTACTTTGGACTCAACTTCCCTTTGACTCCAAATCTCTTTACTACTTTCATCGGGGACACTTTCAAGAATACTTTATCTCCAACTTCAAACTCCAAGGGTCGATGGCGAACATCGGCATAAGACTTCTGTCGATCTTGGGCGGCTTTCATTCTTTCACGGATGAGCTTCACTTGATCAATCGTCTCGGCTAACTTGTCGGGTCCTAGGTCACGAACATCACTTGCTTGATCCCAACAAATTGGACTTCGGCATTTCCTTCCATAAAGGGCTTCATAAGGGGCCATCTTGATAGAAGCATGATAACTATTGTTGTAAGAAAATTCCACCAAAGGTAAGCTCTTCTCCCAACTAGAATGAAAATCAAGAGCACAAGCACGCAACAAGTCTTCTAAAGTTTGAATCGTCCTCTCGGATTGTCCATCGGTAGCGGCATGAAAAGCGGTACTCATCAACAACTTACTACCCATAGCATCTTGGAAAGCTTTCCAAAATCTTGAACAAAACCTCGGGTCACGATCCGAAACGATTTCCTTAGGAACACCGTGGTAGCGAATGATCTCATCAACATAGGCACTAGCAAGACGGTCTAAACTCCAAGTCTCTTTGATAGGGATGAACCTAGCACACTTGGTCAACCTATCCACAACAACCCATACGGCATCCTTTCCACCAACGGTCCTAGGCAAAGCCATCACAAAATCCATGGAAATGGACTCCCACTTCCATAAAGGAACATCCAACGGTTGTAGCAAACCACCGGGTCTCTTATGCTCAATCTTTACTTGTTGGCAAGTAAGACATCTTCCCACATAGGACACGATGTCATTCTTCATGTTAGGCCACCAAAACTGAAGCTTCAAATCCTTATACATCTTGTCTCCTCCGGGGTGAATCGAATAAGGTGATAGATGAGCTTCATCTAGAACTCTCTTCCTCAAGTCAACGGCATCGGGCACATACATGCGTCCTCGGTAACGGAGGTAACCTCTAGCATCAATCTCATAATCCTTTGCTTTCCCTTCAAGAAGCTTGGCTTGAAAACTTTTAAATGTAGCATCGTCCACAAGGCTATCTAGAATCTCACGGTGAAGAACGGGTTCGGCAACTATAGCACCAAGATAATCAAAACCACTCTCTACAAGTTGCAAACTTAACTTACGAAACTCGGCACAAAGGTCATCGGGGAGCACACGAATAGCACTCAAGGGATGAGTAGACTTCCTACTAAGGGCATCGGCAACCACATTTGCCTTTCCTTCATGATACAACAACTCCATGTCGTAATCATTCACCAATTCCAACCATCGTCGTTGTCTCATATTCAAATCCTTTTGGGTGAAGATGTACCTCAAACTCTTATGGTCGGTGTAGATACGGCAATGGACTCCAATGAGGTAGTGTCTCCACATCTTCAAAGCATGAACGATGGCGGCTAATTCCAAATCATGAGTGGGATAGTTCACCTCATGAACTCTCAATTGTCGCGAAGCATAGGCAACAACTCTTCTATTTTGCATGAGAACACAACCCAAACCCATCTTGGAAGCATCACAAAACACATCAAAATCAACTCCATCCTCGGGCAAGGTCAACACGGGGGCGGTAGTCAACCTCTTCTTCAACTCTTGGAATGCACTTTCACAAGCTTCGGTCCACACAAACTTGGTCTCTTTCTTCAAAAGTTGAGTCATCGGTCTAGCAAGCTTGGAAAAATCTTTCACAAAGCAACGGTAGTAACCCGCCAAACCCAAGAAACTACGGATCTCACCAACATCGGTTGGACTCTTCCACTCAATCACGGCTTCAATCTTCGAAGGATCTACCATGACACCATCCTCAGATATCACATGGCCTAGGAAAGACACCTTAGACAACCAAAATTCACATTTGGAGAATTTGGCAAACCACTTTTGACGACGGAGGATCTCCAAAATGATACGAAGGTGATCGGCATGCTCTTCTTCGGACTTGGAAAAGATGAGGATATCGTCAATGAAAACCACAACACACTTGTCTAAGAACTCACTAAAGGTCCGGTTCATTTGGTCCATGAAGATAGAAGGGGCATTGGTTAAACCAAAGGGCATCACCTTAAACTCGAAATGTCCATATCTCGTGCTAAAGGCGGTCTTAGGGATATCGGACTCACGAACGGGAATTTGATGGTAACCGGATCTCAAATCAATCTTGGAGAAAGTAGAAGCACCTTTGAGTTGATCAACCAAATCTTCAATCCTTGGTAGAGGATACTTGTTCTTGATGGTAACACGGTTAAGCTCACGGTAGTCAATGCAAAGTCTCATGGATCCATCTTTCTTCTTCACAAAGAGAACGGGAGCACCCCAAGGTGAGGCACTAGGTCTAATGAATCCTTTCTCAATCATGTCATCGAGTTGCTTTCTCAACTCCTTCAACTCGGTTGGCGCCATACGGTACGGGGCTTTAGCAATCGGACCGGTTCCGGGTACAAGGTCGATAGAGAACTCAACATCTCGCTCGGGAGGAATTCCGGGCAACTCTTCGGGAAAGACATCGGGGAACTCACAAACCACGGGCACTTCTTCGATCTTCGGTAAGGAAAGGGAGGTAGAAGTCACCACGCATAGAAAGATTTGGTAACCTTTCCTCCTCATACTCATCAACTTCAAAGCGGAAATCAACTTCACACCTTCTTGGGAACGGACTCCTCTATAAGACACACGAGTGCCTAACGGACTCTTGAGGCGAATCTTTTGGTCTCTACACTCGAATCTTGCATCATACTTTGACAACCAATCCATACCCAAAATTACATCGAATTCCTCAAGGGGAAAACGAAGTAGGTTAGCGGGGAACAAGGTTCCCGAAATAGAGATAGGAATGTCGGAGAAAGAAAGGGAACAAGAGAACATTTCTCCGGAAGGTAAAGATATAGAGGTTTCCTCACTAGGAATAGGTTCAAGGGCTAATTTTTCCGAAAACTTGGAAGATATAAAGGATAAAGATGCGCCGGTATCGAATAGAATAAGGCAAGGTTGATCAAAAATTGAGAACATACCCGTAATGATATCGGGATGAGCGGCGGCTTCGGCTCGACTCATGACAAAGATAGTTCCTCTTGGCCTAGCATTTGGAGTAGGAGCATTCTTCTTCTCGGGGCAATCGGCAACACGATGTCCGGGCTTCTTACAATGAAAGCAAGTCAAGGGCTTGCCATAGCATCCAACTCCGGGGTGTAGAGCTTGTCTACAATGGTAGCACTTACGGTCCTTCTCAAGTTCATTAGTTGGTGTGGGAACTTGTCCTCTAGATTCTTGAACTCTTGGTCCTTGTCCTCCATGGTCTTGCATCCTTGTCACAAACCTTCTCTTGTTGGCATAGTTGGAAGTAGAAGGCACAAATGGTCTTTTGCCATGAAAGGTAGAACGATAAGAATGAGAAGAGGAGTGGGTTTTGGAATCTTCTTCAATGGCCTTCAAAGAGCTTTCGGCCCAAATAGCATCATCATAGACTTCCACAAAGGTAGTTGAGCTTCTTCTCACCATGATTTCCACCTTAGGATTCAACTTGTTATTGTAGAAGTAGACACGATCCTCTTCATCTTTCACGAACTTGGAGGCATAATGAGCAAGTTCATTAAACTTGTCGGTGTAGGCTTGAATTGATAGCTTCCCTTGCTTGAATTCCATGAATTCCTTCAATCTTTGTTGCTTGAGCTCCTTAGGGTAGAAGCGAGTCTCCACAAGTGACTTGAAGCGGTTCCAATCAAAGTTGGGGTCTTGAGTAGCGGTAGGACCGGTCAAAGTCCACCACCTATCGGCTTCCTTCACAAGAAAGTGAGAGGCTAACCTCACCTTGTCCTCCTCTCGGGCATCAAAGAGAGAGAAGTTCTTCTCCATATCACGAAACCATTCCGAGAGAGCAACGGGATCTACTTCACCACCATAGGTCTTAGCCTTGTTCCTTGCTAGTTGACTTGCAATCCAAGCATAACTTCCTTGACGGTTGGCTTCATGTGTAGGGGGAGCGGGTTGAGCATTTTGTTGATTAGCAAGCACTTGGGTGAGGGCTTGCATGATCGCATTTTCCACATTGGTTGGTCGTACCATCTTTTTTTGCACAAGATCAAACAAGTTAGAACCTATCACCAAACATACACAAAAAGGCTACTAACTTAGGTCCTTAATTCTACCCATCTCTCATTCACTATTCAAGGTCAAGTAAGAATTTTAAGTTGGGGTACACGTGTGTGCGTCGGGAGCAATATATGCTCTGTTACCAACTGTGACACCCCTCGTTGAAGTAACTAAAAGTAACTAGTAAATCGTGGCGGAAACACGAGATTTTTAAAACTTTTAAGGCTTCTAATGAAGTCCAACGCGAGGCATCACCAACACGATAAATAAGTTTAGTTAGTTAAATTTAAGTTTACAACACAAGTCTATTTATTGGGGAAAAGATATCCCACGAATTAACATAAGTTCAAAAGTAGGTGAGTCTATCAAGTGATAACTAAATAAGGTCCGAGGTAAGAACTCGCTAGCTCACACGGTCTTCCCCACTTAGCTTCATCACCAACCTGTCATTCATAATAGATATGAAAGCCACAGTCAGTGGGGAGTAACTCAGGGTTCTCCCAGCCACAATATGTCAAAATGCAAGTAATTAAGAATTTAATTAAGCAAACAAGCATAAGAGTAAATACTTACGGTATTAAGAAAATCATGATTTGTGGGCATAAGAAAATAGGAATGGTAAAGCACAAATGAGAGAAGAATTTTTAGGTCAAACTGTCACATATCAACTCGACTCAAATGTAAGACAATTACAAAGTATAGACTCAAACAAGACAACCCTCTAGACTCCAACCTCTTGGTAGGACGACGATCATAATACGGTCCTAGTCTAAACCTGGCCAGACTCTCGGGATGGACGACACCCGATTCGACAAACGATACCAAATCGTATCCAAGACTCGAAATATGGTACACCTAACCGTGCCCGAAAATCGAGTAACCTCAAGCGGAACCTTGTCACCTAACCGTGACCCCCGGTCCGAAGAGACGGAAGGAAAAATAGCCCAACTCGGAGACAATGACACCTAACCGTGACCCAATGTCCGAGGGCAAATAAATAGGGAAAGTCGAGTAGTCTCACAATGTAAAACGTCACATTCGGGTCCGAATAAGAACCATAACCATTTTGCATGTTCATAACATTAATGAGTCTTAAAGTAACTAATTATCGATAGGAAAGAAGATACATGCATAACTCAATCGTTATCGAAGTCACAAGTGAAATGGAGCAAACAGGGGACTCCCGGTAGGGTGGTGTACCGGCCAAGACCCACCACCGGGGACAACATGCCAAAATCGAAATTTAATAAAACTTACAAGTGCACTCCCAGTAGTTCAAGAGACCGGCTGCCGGTCCCACCGGTGGGAATACGGCCAAATTTCAAAAACACATAAAACCTTCATGCACTCCCAAATACCGGTAAGAGACCGGCCGCCATCACCCTACTGAATACGCCCAAACTCAAAATCACCTAAAACCCTCAGTGTACTCCCAGCCGGTCACCCGGCAGGGACTATAGGCTTACTAAAATATGTCTAAAACTTACAGGAATCTCCCAGCCGGTCAGTAGACCGGCCGCCGGTCACCCGGCTGGGACTACAAACACACGGGTTCAATGCAAAACACTTCCAAACCATTTGAAACCAACAAAAATTGTTTCCCATCAATTGTTTACGTATCCTAGCATGATTCTAACTCGGAAAAACAACATATTTGAGCATGTGAATGGGTAATTTCGAACTCAAGAGATGTAGCATGAGATTTTCATCCAAACATGTGAGAATTGCAAACAAGCATGATATTCAACAACCAAATTAGCACCAGTCATGAAAGATACAACTTTTAATATTCATATGAGATTATAACTACATAAAGCCACACAATTTTAACATAAAAGTCGAGTAACCCATCACCGTTACCTTTTTGCACTTCAATCTTCTAAAGACTCGTCAATGATGTAGCTATCCTCCTCCGGGTTGTCCAAGTTCTCCCCTAAACACAAAAATAAAGATATTAAGTCAAGAATCCACATCCTTTAAAGATGAGAATTTCGAAAAAGAGGAAAAGATGGCAACTTTCTTACTTAGAAACAAGGGAAATGAGAAAAGGAAGAGAATGGCGCGAAAAGGAACGAGATTGGCGAAGAATTGAGCGAGTTATGGTGATTTTAGGGTTGAGAGCAAGGGTTTAACAATGGTGGAGTGGTTGTTGGGGAAATTTCAGAAATTAGAATGAGGGAGATGAAGTTGTGAGGGTTTAGTTGAGGTTTTGTGTAGAGAAAAGAAGAGAGAAACGGCCCATGAGTCAAGTTAAGCCCAATAACTCAAAATGAGTCGGTATCCACTAGAATTTTCGTCCCAAGTCTAGTATAACTCGAGACGGAGAATAATATTATTAAAATCTACACTATTATTACCGTTACACGGCTATGGCGATATTTTATGAAAATAAGCTTTAAATAATAATTATTTAATAAAAATTACTTAAAAATTTATTTAAAATATAAGGAAAGCGCGGGGTGTTACATAGGTCTTCCAGTAACAGTCTCTAGAATAACTTAAGGGTGAAGAGAGGTTGGGTTTATATTTAGTTGAAGAGTCTTGAGCTTTTATGTTAGCTCTTTGACAACAAATTTTGTCGTTGGACTTATTGTTCTAGGAATGGGTGGGAAGAGAAGTTGAGGTTTTAGTATTTGGTGTGTTGATGTGTTTGATTCATTGGTCCGGGAGTTTGGTGTGTTCGACTCATTGATCTAGGATTTTCTTATGTTGGACTCATTGGTCCGGGGTTTTGGTGTTCTGGACTCATTGGTCCGCGGTTTTGATGTCTTGAACTCATTAGTCTGGGGTTTTGTGTTCTGGAATTATTGGTCTGCGGCTTTGATGTCTTGGACTCATTGACCCGGGGTTTTGGTGTTCTACACTCATTGGTCCATGGCTTTGATGTCTAGGACTCATTGGTCCGGTGTTTTTGTGTTCTGGACTCATTGGTCTATAGCTTTGATGTCTTGGACTCATTGGTCCGGGGTTTTGGTGTTCTGGACTCATTGGTCCGCGGCTATGGTGTTTTGGACTCATTGGTCCAGGGTTTTGTTGTTTCGGACTCATTGGTCTGCGGCTTTGTTGTCTAGGACTCATTGGTCCGAGGTTTTGGTGTTCTGGACTCATTGGTCCGTGGCTTTGATGTCTTGGACTCCTTGGTCCGGGGTTTTGGTGTTCTGGACTCATCGATCCGCGGTTTTGATTTCTTGGACTCATTGGTCCAGGGTTTTGGTGTTCTGGACTAATTGGTCCGCGGCTTTAATGTCATGGACTCATTGGTTCGGGTTTTGGTGTTTTGGACTCATTTGTCCGCGGCTTTGATGTCTAGGACTCATTGGTCCGGGGTTTTTGTGTTCTAGACTCATTGGTCCGTGGCTTTGATGTCTTGGACTCATTGGTTCGGGCTTTTGGTGTTCTGGACTCATTGGTCTGCGGCTTTGGTGTTTTAGACTCATTGATCCGGGGTTTTGTTGTTTTGGACTCATTGGTCCGCGTCTTTGATGTCTTGGACTCATTGGTCGGGGTTCTGGACTTATTGGTCTGCGACTATGGTGTTTTTGACTAATTGGTCCTGGGTTTTGGTGTTTTAGACTTATTGGTCTGCGGCTTTGGCTTTTTTCTTTTGTTTTGGTTTTGGGTTTATTGCTTTTGCTTTGGCTGAATGGCTTTTGCATTGGCTTTGGGTATATAGCGTTCGGTCTTGATTTATGCTTTGGCTTTTGCTTTAGCTTTTGTTTTAATTTGGCTTTCACTTTGGGTGAATAGCTTTTGGCTTCATTTTTTTTTGCTTCTTGCTTTGCGTTTGGAGATCGACAGGCTTGGATCTATTCATATTTTCCCGTCCTTTGTTGGAGGATGGTGATGGTGCAGGCGAGAACAGAACTGGAGGTATGTGGTTGGTCCATTGTGATGAAATGTTTTGGTGATGGGATGTTTTTTTTTGGGAAATGGCCTTGCCTTCCGTCATTGATCATAAATAAGGAGATGTTCCAGGTTTGTTATCTGGGTTCATCATAAAATCCCTTTTTAAAAAGCTCGTTCTAAATTGGGTTCTAATGAAAGGTTCTATTGCCAGACATGAAATAGGTAAAGAAAATGGACGCGGAGTTTCGAGTCCTTTACTTACTCGGTATGGAACGTCACTCGAGTGTACTCACATTGATTCGGAATGTGTTTGTTTTAAATCAATCTCGAACCAATTCTCGTGGTCAACAGGAAATGGAAAAGGAAGAGAAAAAGATATATGAAAATTGTGCCTTTATTTAGATAAATAAGAGGTTAACACAGACTCGAGGAATACGCGTGACTCATGAGGACATCCCCCAGTTTGTCACTTAGGAACATAAGAACCGACACTAGGATAGATATAAGAAAGCCTAAGACTCGGACGCGAACTCGGACTCGATCTCAGACTCGGACTCCTAATCATCACTTTCGTTTTCAAGGATTTCTTCTTCAGCATCCATCAGCTTGATTATTTGGTCTTGAGAGTTGACCCGTTTAAGCACTTCACTCTCATTGTTAGAGATGATATGAGGACAATAGTTAATGAGACTTCCATGTCCGCGCATAACGATATGTCCATTAGGGTTATCTTCATCACTTGGTTGCCATGGGGATAAAGCTATCAATTCACGGTTGTCGATCATATCTTCAATAGCATGTTTCAGTTTGAAGCATGTTTCAATATCGTGACCTTTTCCTTGATGATATTGGCAATAGGCGTTGACATCCAAGAAGCGGGTTTTCTTTTGTTCAGACGGGTCCGGAGTGGGCTCGACTGGTTGTAGTTTCCCTTCAGCCACGAGTCTTTGAAGAGCTGCGGCATAACTTGTGTTGAGATTAGTGAATGTCCTTTGAGAACGTTCGACTTTGTCGTTTGGCTTGAGACATTCAGGAGTATTGTCTTGCCTGAGAGTTGCGATTAAGATTTTGCCAGCTTTCATCATATCTTGAATGACATTCTTCAGCTTGTAGCACGTTTCGGTATCATGACCTTTGCCCTAGTGGTACATGCAGTACGCATTACCATCCCAGAATCGGGTTTTCTTGTCTTCTGGTGGGTCCGGAGTCGGGACCGATGGGTTGTAATAATACTACTGAAGAAAGTATCCCCAGAGCAGTGCTATATGTTATTCCCAGATCTGTGAATTCCCTTTGATGTTTTCTCATGGTTCCCACATTGGTGTTTTTGGGGATGTTTTTGTGAGTTTTGTGTTTGTTTTTGTCAATCCTGGGCGGAAACAGGATTTGGTCATTGTCAATGTAAAGTTTTGGGGAAGTTGCTTGGTATTTCGAAAGGGGATTTGGCGACGCAATTTCGCGTTCTTTGTTCGTGGGTTCATGGTTGTGGGAATCATTAGTAAGTTCTCCATTTTCAGTATTTGCTTGTCGGCGAATTGGGTGTGGGTATTGTCCTTGGTGGCCAGGTTCGTTTTCGGTATTACCAAACCTTTTCTCCAAATTAGCTACCCAAGTGTTCAAGTCATCGATAGCAACATGCAGCTTTGAGAATATGTTATTGATGGAGACGGAGAGCATGAGTATACCACTTTGTATGCCATCCTCATCAATTGCATGAATTTTCTCATCATTAGGAAAGATGAGATGAGAGCAGCCTAGGAAAGGTTATAGACTGTGTTCAATAGGGTCCTCGGAAGGGTTGTTCTTGTTGTTTGCTGAGGGAGGTTGTGTTAATTCACCCTTTTCAATCATATCATGGATGACACCTTTCAGGGGGAGACACATCTCAGTATGATGTCCGGGACCTTGGTGATATTGGCAAAAGAGGTTTGCATTCCATCTTCGACCTCGGTTGTTTGGGAGTGGGTCCGGAGTTGGACCAATCGGTTTAACCTTTCATTTGGAGATTAACCTTTCCAAGGCTGTGGCATAAGGCATACTCAGATCAGGGAAGGACCTATGGGGTTGTCTGGTTTTGTTTGGTGGAGCTTCTAGGGGATTTGCTTCAAGGGTTTTGGTTGCTTTCCAATTAGGATTGATTCTGCCATTAGCTAGCAGTTAATTTTGAAGGCGCTTAACCCTTTGCTCAATATCAGAGGAGGGAAAATTCCCAATTGCCAATTTGCCCTCAATATAGGAGAGACGAGTGCTCAAGTTGCTCAAGTTTTCCACGGTAGCTAGATGTTGAAGGACAACGTTGCTGATTTCGGCAGAAGTCATGGCGAATGCAGACTGATCGGCTTCTTGAGCTTCTTGTTGACGATCGATGGCACCCAAGGGATTCCTATTTTACATAACGATAGGCGTTATAACTTGTCTTGGAAAGGGATTGCACGAACATTGGCAAGTACGACACATATGTATAAAAGGCACTTATGTCGTGAAGACGCGATGGTGTGACTAGGTTATGAGTTCATTAATGATCGTGAATGACCTCTTGTGTTTGAACTCTCGGTGCATGACTTTGAACATAGACTCGAGTGTCGACTTTGGCATAGTGATGCCTAGACAGACGACTTCTGACGGGATTTCAAGGTTTGTCGATGGAGTGACGCCATTGGACGAGACGCGTATACATGCTTGACTTTTGACCCGTAATATAGAGGAAACGCGGGTTTAAAACCGACGAGTTTTGACTCTACTAACACGGTTGGATATGTCTTTGACAATTGGGCAACACGACCTAGGCCAGAAGGTAGGACTAACTTTTGCTGACATTCGTCGTCATTTAGACAACTTGACTCGACTCGAGGCTGAATCAGAATGGTGGGCTGATATGTACGTGTTGCTATTATTTATGAAGGATTTTCGAAAATAGAAGTTTTCAAAAAGGCGAAGTTTGTTTAGGGCTTTCTTTGGAAAAAGCTTGAATTCATTTTCTGAAGACGGGTTTGAAATAACCGGAGGTTGCAACGCCTTAGAAAAAAGTACGTGGTTTTCAAAGACGGGTTTCGAAATTAAGAATCATGGATTTGAAAATCGAGAATTGAGGAATCACAATGGCCATAAAACGGATAAATTTAATTTCAAATATTTTGCAATTGGGTTGAAAATTTGAAAACGGTAAAATTTTTTTAAAATGATTTGAAATTGGAGAATTTGAAAATGGTTAAGTTTGTTTTCAAGCGATTTGAAAATGGCTAAATTTATTTTCAAAAAAACGCGATTTGAAACTTGGAAAATTGCAATGGTTGAAATCGTTATTACGACGGCTTGGGAAACGGTTAAATTCATTCTCGAAAGCGGTTTAAAAAAATTGACGATTTCGAAAATCGAAAATGCCATTATAACGGCGTGGAAAATGGCTTGTTGGTTTTGAAACGGATTTTGAATTTCGAAAGTTCGTCATTACGACGGTTTGGAAAGTGGCACTTCGGTTTTCGAAACCGATATTTTGGATTACGAAAATCGAGTATTGAAAATTTGAAGAGTTTAAATTTTTAAAGCCTAGAAAACACTGTGTTGTTTTCAAGGGCGGTCTTGAAAAAGGTACTTTGTTTTAGAGGTTTGAAAAAGTCTTTAAAATGGTGTAATGTTTTCGAGGACGGTTTTCGAAATCCAAAAAGTGCGTGTTTTGAAAATCGAGATTTGCAAAGTTTGAAATTGTTGTGGTCTTAAAAACAGTGCGCCGTATCCGAAGACGGTTTTGAAATGGTTCTTGAAAACGGTGCTCATTCTTGGGTTTTGAAATGGTCTCGAAAACGGCATGTCGTTCGCGGGATTTGTAACATCCTCGAAAACGGTGCATTGTTCTTAGGTTTTGAATTGTCCATTATATCAGTACAAAAGTGTTTTGAAACTCTTATGAAAAACCGGTTTTTGAAATGTCCACTATGTAGGCGCGAAAGGTGTATTTTTGAAATGGTTATGAAAACCGCGTTTTGAAATCTTTATTACGATGGCATAAAAGGTGAATTATGCAACGGTCGGCAAAAGACTGAGGTTTGAAATGGCCACTATAACGGCGTAAAAATGTGCTTTTGTGTTTGAAATGGTTCTGAAAAACCGAGTTTTAAATCAACAATACAACGGCATAAAAAAAATTTTGAAACGATAGTAGAAACCGAGTTTTGAAATTGCCATTACGACGACGTAAAAGGTTGTTTTGAAATGGTTGGCGAAAAACATAGGTTTGAAATCGTCATTATAACGGCGTATAAAGTGGCATAAGGTTTGAAACGGTTTGTAAAAACCAGGTTTTGAAATCGTCATTACAACGGCGTAAAAAGGTTGTTTTTGCAACGGTCGGCAAAAGACCGAAGTTTGAAAAAGCCATTATAACAGCGCAAAAAGTAATTTTTTAGAATTTTTAAATGACACGGAAGGACTTATGATCACATAGCACACTAGCACTCGCAATTCATTATATTATGCATAATGTTGACACGGGTTTTGGCTTACTAAGGGTGGTTACACACCAAACGATCAAACCCCGATCATCGAGAGGGATACCAATCCAAACAAAATGTGTAAGGTTGGTGCCCTAGCCTCGTTCACGTAGGAAATGAAAGCCCTTTGACGAAACAGAAATGTGTAACGCCTATGGATGCTTGACGCAATTCGTAGTCGAGACGCGGGGATGAGAAAACTCACGCCGCCGAGACGAAGCCATTTGGTCGATAAAGGTTACGTTGTGGGCCCAGACAAGGAACCCGACTTATGGCCGTTATATCAGTTAATGCACTTTAACCACGACCTTGTTTGAGTTTCACCTCTAAGGATCACAAAAACACAAGCGTCCTAGTTTTCCTCTGTGGAGTCGCCAATCTGTGGACTTGGGCCACCTACACGCCAGTCTATGGACATGGGACACCTGCACACCAAGCCAATCTTTGGACATATAGCGGTCTTAAAGCCACTTTTGGAGGCATAGAAATGCTTCGACCGGATCGTCTTAGGTCGGTCTATTTTCTCTCGATGAAGGTCTCGAAACGATGCAAAGATGTTCAGAGTAGCCACCAAGCAATTATGGGATGCTTGGTAACCGTTTGAATCCACTTCATACCTCAGTCAATCAAGGAAAAAAGCGGTGCTTGACATAGGTACTAAAGATAAGGACTCGTCCCCCTTTAGAATCCTATCGCTAGAATGACTCTCGTTGCCATGGATAAGGCCATTAACTATCCAAAGGTTCTGAGTAAGGGGTGAGGGTACGTATTGCGAAGCTCTTTAATCGAACACCTAATCCCGCCCGCGTTAGCGGCCTGTACTGATCGATCATGGTTCCTAAGTGGAAAAGTTGATAAAACGGTAAATGCATGAATGCGCATCCAAAAGTTTAACCTAACATGTGAAAGTTTGCTATGTCGGTTTGTTTATCCAAATATCAAGTAATTGATGTCGAGTTGGATTTAAATTGATTTGCATGCCAAAACGGAAATTAAACATTCATTTACCAAGTTCGGATTATGTTGCTTAACACGATCCATTTATTAGGAATAGAAGTGTGTTTAAACGATAATGTATAAAATGTGAAATGTAAACTCGTCAATCTGATCCATCATGTATTCGGGTCAACCGAAGTCAAGATCGTCCTAGACAAGTGCTAAAAATGAAACAGAACAGTGCCAGGAATCGCCTTTGGGGTGCGAGCCATACGGCGAGGCGACAATGCATGTCCAGGTTTTAAAAAGTGGAAATAAGCCGCCTCTTGGGGCGCGAGCCACGGGGCGATGCAAGAGATGCCTCCTGGCTGTGAAAAAGATTGTTTAAAACCGTATTTGTGATGAATGATTTGCAAATGTTGCTTGCATGACTCGGAATAATTACCATTATATTAATAATATTCGTCGTCGGATTCATATTTGCAAGCTTGAAAAGTATAGTTGACAAATAAAAATGTAAAATATGTGTGCTTAACCGTTTCATCACCGTACTCGAATTAAATCGATATGGTATTTATTTTAACCAAGGGTGATATCCATTATGGTCAAGACAAGGATGAAAATAAAATAAAATAAAGAGAAATGTTTAATATGAACTAAATATGTTAAGTTCATTTATTTGTAATTAGTCAATATTTATCATCGTACTCGGATTAGACCGACATGGTATAAGGAAGAAAGGATGATTATGAATTATGACTAATATGTTTGCAAGTATAAATAAATGAGAAAAATGGTAAATTAAAGAAAAGAGTGTTAGAATTCCCTTTAAATGTAATTAACCAATTAATATCACCGAGTCACAGATTAAACCGTCATGGTATATGGAACCAAGAATGATTTCGGTAATTGTCAAAATATTTGTCATAAAAATGAATTAAAATGGTAAAAACCGTGAAAGGAAAGAAGTAAAAACAAAAGAAAAATGTTGTGGAAAGACGAACTCAAACACGTTTGACTCTGACGCGAGAAGCCACAAGTGGCGTGAGTCTCTTTACATAGCAAAGAGCTTTTGTCTGAGGCCAAAACTCGGTTTTGGCTCATCTAATTTATATATAAATCGTATTATGCATTGTTCATGCTCATCAACTCATAAAAATAGTAAAGATATGAAATATGTGAGTTGTTTATACCCTCAAACTTACATGTTATGATGCTTGCGAGGTGGACGACTATTGAGACGGTTTTCTCGTTATGCGACTACTCGGGATCAAAGAAGTTTAAAAGAGTGCCTTAAAAAATGATTTTGTTTTGAAAACATGTTGTTTGGAAACATGTTGATTAATGTTGAGTTGGTCGAATGGGTCGGTCGAATGCACGACGACGGTACCAAACAAAATTTGTAATTCTTGTGTTTTCAATCGGTAGGTCGAAAACACGTGTCGATTTTTTGACTTAAGATGTCGAAAGGTCTAGAATTTTAAGGGAGAAGGAGGGGGCAGACTCTCGCGTGAGTATTATTGATGTGACTCATATTTGCACACATTTAGTTCCCGAACTAGACTCGTTCCTATGCTTTCTTGCTTATATTAGGGTCTTTTCTATCTTTAGCAAAAAGGAGCTAAATTGATCACATTTAACGACCAATCATTGAAGGGGAGACCGATACTAAAGGCTCAAGTAGATAGAACAAGAAGAATGGGCAATGATGAAGATCCCTACGACCCCTCAAAGATCCCAACGGATCTTGAGGCAGTCAAGAGAAGAGAAACCACGATGCCTAATGATCCGGACGTCTTGAAGCTCAGACCGGGCGTCTCATGGCTCAACCCAAGCATCCCACAAGCAGGACGGGCGGCTCCCTATAGGAAAGTTGTGAGGCTCTGTGAGGACTTGCAAGGCGTTAATCTCCTTCTTAGGGACTTCATCGTCATTTAAGCCTTTAGTTACACTAATACATGTACATAGTATAAATACTACATTGTATTAGGAGATCATTATCAAGTCATTAGAGTAGATTAGAAATCAATTAGCTTAATTACATAATAATCCTTCCTTAATTATTGTTCAAGAATTCTTAGATCTAATTGGGGAATTGGAATATTATTTGGTGTTTATTGAAGAATTGACAACTCTTCATTCATTAATCAAGTTTTCTTCTATTATTCTTTCCTTCCATTTGTTCATCATAAGTTTGGTACAATTTCTTTACTCCTTGCTTAATTATTGTTTGTTATCTTACCAATTCATCATGTTCGGACTTGTTAATATGATTGACACCCCTATTAGCATGTTTACCATGATCATGAGTGAGTAGTCTTCTAGCTAGGGTTAATGGGGGATTAGAGGAATTAATCATGGGGGTAGATCCATACTTAATTTAATACATTTTCATAAAGAATGCTTGCTTGTTGTAGTTTCAACTTATGCACATGTTATGCTTGATGAATTGCTTGATTGACAAACTAGCATGAATCTCTTATCCATTCAACAAGACTTGTAAGATATAAACTAACTCAAGGCTTGTTAGACCATGCATATTGTTCAATTGAAAGAAACTAAGTCAACTTTTAGGTGTTGTAAAGTCTTGACCGACTCGGCTTCGGGACCCAAATATTCCTAGGAATTGTAAGATATAAACTAACTCGATTCCCTTACAACAATAATTTGCTTGCATCTATGTAAACATGTTTGTATGATTTTAACCATGATTCCCCTATAAACCCATGACACCCTAGTACCTTTTATCAATTGTTTACATTCTCATTTACTTTACTTACTTTGTTTCACTTGCCTAGTAGTTTAGATAACCATCTCAACCAAACTAAATTGTGACACCCTAAGACATAGCTACTTGCAATCGATAACTTAATCCAATACCCGTCCCTTGGGACCCGACCTTTACTCACCGCTCTACTAAGAGTAGTTTGTTTAGATTGTAAATATTATTTTGATTGGTTAGCTTAGACGACAAAGTTTTAAACCGTATCAAAAATGGCGCCGTTGCCGGGGACAGTGTTGAATTGAATTATTATGAATCATTGCTTTTAGTTGTGTCTTTCTTGTTGGAGTATGTGTCCACAACAATAGTGCGATCACATATTAAATCTCATAAGAAGAATACAAAAGGGATGAATCAATATATTGTCAACTGATCAATATTAATCGGTAACGGTTGGCTGACTAGAGCTTGACGTTACTGTCGTTTGATGGTGGTGATCAGTTGATCCCTTAAGGTCACACCTACAAGACAATTCCCTTAACTGATAAGTTAATTAATTGTATGTCGATACAGATTAATTAAATCCTTAAATTGAACAAATTTTTATCAATGAGTGAGAGTTATATATATCTTATTGTAATTTGATTAAATAAGATTCAATTTAGTAATTAATATGTTATATTACTAAAATATATTAATGTTTATGAAACATTTGAGATAAGAGCAATTTGTTAATCATAATTACAAAATTTTGTAGATTATATTAACTAGACTTAATGTGACCCATTTTATATACATGTATTTGTGAATTACTTGTTAATTTGTTAAATATAATTTATTTAATATATAATGATATTTAATTAGTTAAATATACATTTATATTACTAATGACATGTTACATGTCACATGTCGCAACATATTACAAATGACAAATTACAAAAAATAAAATGGAAGTCTATTTTAAGTGAGGGAGCCGGTTTTATGGGTTGTGTGTCAGAGCTTTGTGAAGTTGATTATTTTTATGGGATAAACATAATCATCACATTTTTAGACCTTAACCTAACCTATTATTTGGGTAAGATAAAAAGCAAAAAGAAAAAGCTTTTTTTTTTTTCCTTCCCCGTGACCACCTACCAGGCCCCCTCTCCCCTAATAAGAGTAAAACTTCTCTTATTTTTATTTTTTATGCTCTTGCTTAAGAAATCTCTCCCTCTCTCTTCCATAAAATAGTTTTATATGAAAAATTGTTCCACAATCTAATATTTATATATTCTTACTAGTGTAGTAAATTAGAATGATATGAGATTCATCATTTAAGGTTACTAATAATATTATCTAGTTAATAATATTGTTAGTGTTAAGGGTAAGTCTTAGGTGCAACTAAAAGGAGAGTTTCTAATATCGAACTTTGGTTTTTGGAGGATCATCCTAATGTTATAGAGCTCAAGAACAAGGTTAGGAAGGTGTCCTACCTTGTGCCCAAAATTCGGTCCACCAATTATAAGGGTAAAACCGTTTTTCTCATTATTTCATTTATTTACATATTGCATGGAACTAGATCTATTATTCTAAATTAGTGAGTAATTTAGAAACGAATTAGAGGAGTCTAATTAGGGGTTAATGAACCTAACATTTCTTTGCCTTGGGGGAAAACATTTCCTCAAGGTACTTCTCACCTTTTCTCTTAGTTTAAATTGCAAGATGGACATTATAGATTATTGTTTAGAGGACCATGCAAGTTCTACTCTCATCAAAGACCCTTTGGAAGCATTTGAGGCCTTGGAAGCAAGTGAGGTAAATGGTAAACATTGGGCATTAGAAGTAGAACTCCTTGAGGCCGTTTTAGCCAACAAAGAGCTCACCTATGAGCAATCCATGAGGATAGATAGCATCCTCAAAGAATTATCACAACCAATCAAGGTGGAACAAGCAGTGCGAGTAGAAAGTATGATAAAGCTGGAAAGCGTAATGGAGGTGGAAACTATTCCCAATGAATCATCAAAGGTAGAGGTTGAGGTACCAACACCATCTCTATTACCCCTTCCCTCTAATTTGAAGTATGCTTACCTTGATGAGTCTAAAACCACACCCGTGTTTGTCAATGAAAAATTGATGATATTCAATTGGAAAGGTTGCTTGGTGTGTTAAGAGAACATGAGAAGGCTATAGGATATAGTCTACATAACCTTAAGGGAATAAGCCCTGACTTTTGCATGCATAGGATTCATCTAGAGGAAGACCATAAGCCTACCATCTAAGGACAAAGGAGACTAAACCTCCATATGCAAGAAATTGTCAAGGCGGAGGTCATGAAATTGCTTGATACAGGAATCATCTACCCCATATCGGTTTCCTTGTGGGTTAGCCACGTTCAAGTGGTACCCAAGAAATAGGGTACCACGGTGGTGAAAAACAACAAGGACGAGCTAATACACACAAGAAAGATCACCGGTTGGCGATTGTGTATTGATTATCATAAGTTGAACTCCACAACAAGAAAGGATCATTTCCCTCTCCTATTCATTGATCAAATGCTTGAGAGGCTTATCTCTAACAAATTATTTTGCTATCTTGACAGGTATTCGGGATTCTTCCAAACCTCGATACACCCGGATGACCAACATAAGACAACCTTCACTTGCCCATATGGAACATTTGTATATAGGAGAATGCCCTTTGGGCTATGCAATGCTCCCGCTACCTTTCAACGTTTCATGATGAGTGTCTTTTCCGATTACTTAGAAACCATAATGGAGGTTTTTATGGATGATTTTAGTGTTTATGGGAAAGACTTTGATTCTTGTTTGCATAATTTATCTCTTATCTTGCAAAAATGTGAAGATGTTAGCCTTGTTTTGAATTGGAAAAAGTGCTATTTCATGGTCAATGAAGGCATTGGCTTAGGTCATTTGATTTCGGAGAAGGGCATCGAGGTTGATAAAGCTAAAGTTGAGGTGATAGAGACACTACCACCACCCATGAATGTCGAAGGGGTGCGGAGTTTTCTTGGTCATGCGGGGTTTTACCGACGATTCATAAAAGATTTTTCCAAAATTGCAAAACCCCTCACTCAATTTTGCTTAAGGATGCCCCGTTCTAATTTACTCATGAGTGTGTTGAAACTTTTGATAGGATCAAGGAGGCTTTAATTTCAGCACCAATCATTCAACCCTCAAATTGGGAGTTACCTTTTGAAATAATATGTGTTGCGAGCAACTATGTCGTTGGTGCGGTTCTAGACCAACGATTTCGGAAAGCTTTGCATGCTATATACTATATAAGCAAGACCCCTGATGCATCACAAGTCAACTATGATACCACGGAAAAGGAACTTCTTGCTATAGTGTATGCTTTGGACAAGTTCCGCTCCTACCTACTTGGATTGAAGGTTATTGTATTTTCAGACGAGCGTGCTCATAGACATCTCTTGGAGAAAAAAGAATCAAAGCCACGCTTGTTGAGGTGGATATTGTTGCTCCGAAAATTTGACTTAGATATAAGAGATAAGAAAGGAGCCGAGAATGTAGTAGCGGATCACTTGTCAAGGATTCGGTTTGACAACAATGATGAAAATACACCAATCAATGATTCCTTTCCCGATGATGTTCTAATGGCCATCCACATACAACTTGAGAAGCATTCAACACCATGGTTTATGGATTTTGCAAACTACATTCTAGGAGGAGTTCTTCCTCCTAAATGGAACTACAATCAACGAAAGAGGTTATTATTTGAAGTGAGAAGATACTTTTGGGATGATTCCAACCTCTACAAAGCATGTAGTGATGGTCTTTACCGCAAGTGTGTGCCGCAATGGGAAGTCCAAGGAGTTTTGGAAGGTTGCCACACATCCCCATATGTAGGACTCCACGGAGCAAGGAGGACGGTTTCCAAGGTCCTACAATCATGCTTCTATTGGCCCACCATGTTTGATGATGCTAGAGAATTCATCATGCATTGTGACCCTTGCCAAAGAACCGGCAACATATCTTGGAGGAATGAGATGCCACAACGAGGCATTTTTGAAGTTGAAATCTTTGATGTTTGGGAAATTGATTACTAAGGTCCCTTTGTATCATCTCAAGGGAACAAATACATTCTAGTTGTCGTTGATTACATGTCCAAGTAGGTTGAAGCAATTGCTACCCCAACCGATGATGCAAAAACGGTGACCAAAGTCTTAAAGAAAGTGATCTTCCAAAGGTTTGGAGTTCCTAGAGCGATTATTAGTGATGGTGGATCACATTTCCATAAGAAGAAACTTGCATCTCTCTTGATAAAGTATAGTGTTAAACATAGGACCGGCTTGGGATATCATCCTCAAACAAGCGGTCAAGTCAAAGTCTCAAATAGAGAGATCAAACAAATCCTTGAGAAGGTTGTCAACAAAACTCGTGAGGATTGGAGCATGAAGCTTGATGACTCTCTTTGGGCTTATATGACGGCTTATAAGACACCCATAGGAACTTAACCTTACAATTTAAGTCTTTGGAAAGGCTTGTCACTTGCCACTTTAATTGGAATACAAAGCCTTTTGGGAAATTAAAACTCTCAATCGTGATCTCAAGCTAAGTGGCGAGAAGAAGATCTTGCAAATTGAAGAATTGGAGGAATTCCGGCTTCACTCTTATGAAAATGCAAGGATATATAAAGAACAGACCAAATTGCTTCATGATAAGAGAATCAAACAAAAGGCCTTGCATAAGGGAGACAAAGTCCTTCTATTCAACTCTCGATATCGGCTCTTCCCCGGAAAGTTGAATTCACGATGGACGGGTCCCTTTGTAATCACAAATGTTGGAATGTATGGAGACTTTGAGCTAATGTCGGAAGATGGGAATCGGTTCAAAGTCAATGGTCAACGTATCAAGCTTACTATGAAGGAGCTTTTGTAGGGGAGGTTGAGGTCACTCGCCTTGAGCCACTCCCACCATGATCTAGCATTAAAACGGAGGCGAGTTTGGTGGAGTCCTTCCTAAACCACCACATGTAAATATACTAACTCACTTACTTGCACCTAACTTCCCCGCATTGCATTTTAATTCCTATCTTTAACTACAATTTTTGACATGAGAGTAAGTAAGGGAGGGTTACTAATCAAGTTTGATGTGTGAAGAAATTGAAGTTCAAGGGTGGGGAAGCTTTTGTCTAGACTAAAATAGAGCCTATGTCACTCATTCAAGGAGGAAGAAACTATATAAGAGCTAAAAGTAGGATCGCCATGGGCTAGCCTCAGCTCATGGGAGCTGGAGCCAAGGGGATTAGAAGATTTTATGCTCGAAAGAAATTTGTGTTGAAGTTAGTGTCCTCCACAATAGTGCATTAACATAATAAATCTCATTAGTGGAATATCATTAGATATTTAATTATTTGATCCTCGTCAGTTGATTAACGTAAATCGATAACGGTTGGCTGACTAGAGTTTGACGTTATTGTCGTGAGACGGCGGTGATCAACTGACCCCTTTCGGACACACCTATAGGAACGAACCCCAATAGACAACTAATTAATTGTATGAGATACAATTTATTTAGTCCCTTGATTTGTAGACTAAAAGGTTAGTCAATTATTTTAAGAGAGAATTCGAGTTGGGAACTCGAGGAACGGTAGTTATTATTTAATTATGTGATAATTGAATAATAAATTTTGGGAGACGGGTTTTAGTTAATTAATTTTTAATTCACTAAAATTGTACTAATTGATTAATCTGATTAATATTAGTACGTAAATAATATGTGAAGTGGTACACGTATATTTACGGAGTGATTTGGACGAATTAATTATGGAAGTTTTAAACATGAAACGATGTTTAAAATAAAATTACACGTATTTGTGCGACAAATATAAGAACCAACATGGACCCGTAAATGGGCAAGTGGACCGTGTAAAATAGAGTAGTGGATGATTAGTAACATAATCATTTCATCTTACTTTATATACTACCAAGTTATCTTAGATTGATTTTGCATGTGATGTAAGATAAAATAATATAAGACAATTGAACACTCTTCCTCACCTAACACTCCACCCCACCGGTTTTGTCCCCCATATAGACCAAAATTGTTGTTCATTTTTATTTATTAAGTTGTGCACTTTGCATGTGATTTATTTGGTCTTCCTCTCTCTAAAAATAATACACATTTCTACTAAGATTGTTAGTATACATATTAATATTTACTAAGAGAGTTAGTAATATTAAAATATTATCAAGGGTATAATAATAACAAGTTTCTAGTTAATTACTTGTTATTATTTTTAGGTTAAGTTCTTGGGCGCATCTTGAAGGAGATCTTCTTTTTGAAGATTAGTAAGGAGGATCATCCATTTGGTATAAGCTCAAGAACAAGCTAGTAAGGTGAACTAGTTTGTGCCCATTTTACCATAAAATCAATATAAGGAAATTGTTTTTCCTTAAACTTTCATTTTCATGCTTTTAAATTTGCATGCATGTACATAGATCACCTAAATGATAAATTATGAGATCTTTCAAGTGGTATCAAAGCTTAGGCTTGTAATTTGCATTTTGATTTTAAGCATTTAAATGAATTATTAGATAATTTATAAAAACTCAAAAATTGTGTTAGAAGAGGTTTTGGCACGAATTTTTTGGGGCATCCATACCTAGTGATCTTAAAAGGTTTGTGGTTAAGTTTGGTGATTTTGGAAGTTATTTTGCTATTTTTAATGATTTTTGGTAGAAAACCGAGTCAAAATGCCGTATTTTAGTTAAAAATTGACTAAAAATAGTTAAAAGTTGATTCGGTGCATGGATTTTTTATGGTATTTTATGCATGTTTTCTATTGATTGTATGCAAAAGTTTTGAGTTTGGTTCGAATTTTTGCATGTTTATTGATTTTATGAGATAAAAGTCGATAAAAGTGAAATAAAATAATCATAATTTCGAAACATTTGAATCTGCCGATGATAAATTTATGTACATTTAAAAATGATATTTAAATGTTAAAAGTAAATTTTAATTTATGTTTTCACCTTGTTATGATGTTTATAGGTTTTAGTGGTTAAAAACAGATAAATATCGATCTTTTTCTTCATAAAATTTATCCGGAATTTTTGGGCAATTTTTCTGACTTTTTGGTGTTCTTGGGAGTGTTCTGGAATATTAAAAAAATTTGTTTCAATTTTTTGGGTAATTTTTCAATTAGTTTGGATTTTTATTAAAATATTATGATTTTACCAATTAAATTAGCAAAATATCACCAAATTAAACTAATTATTTATCATAAAATTAGTGAGGACTAATTTTGAGGTTAAAAACAGTTTGGACAATTATTTTGGACTTAAATGAAATTTAAGAGTTGATTATTGATTTTTACATGTTAAAAATCAATTAAATCCACAAAAACCGAGATGGATACCAACGAATGATCGATAGGGCGATTTTAGCATCATTTTACAGAATTTTAAGCATATTTATTTAAGTTGAATGAATTATTGTCATTTATTTAAAGTATTTATCTTGTTGTACCTAGTATGGCCTAGTTAATTTTAATCGTTATTACCCGAAATGAATGTGAATATCGATTTGTTTGTAATTAAATACGATCTCGTATCGTCGGTTTGTAATTAATTAATAGTTTTATTTATTTTATAAATTAATGTATAATAGGAATAGCTATGTAATTCAATTGTAATAGTTATTTTTACCGGCGTTTCCAAAAGACGGATTACATCGAGATTTTAGTCTATTTTTGGAAGGTGTTCCAAATCCCACAAGGAAGAGCCACTTATGGAATGAAGAGGCAAGGGACCAAGGAGTTGGTTTCCGAAATGTAATAGACTAGTTTTTATTAACTAGGTGGCCATACTAGGATTTTTACATATGTTTACTTGTTTGCTTGTTTTATATTCGCGCATGCCAAAATTGCCATTCACATGTATTTTATTTTTGCGGTTGTCAATTCACGTCATTTACATTCACCGAATTAATTCACTTATAAGGAATTTATGACTAAATTGACAAGATCTCTCACATAACTAAAATTGAGATTAGCCTTACCAATTAGTAACACCTATGAATCTCTTGTTCATTAGAGCCACGCTCGCCCAAGCGGGGTGTTCTCTTTTTACCTTGGGTAAGTAGGGTGGTAACGGTTACACACACTAAAATTGGTTGGACTGAACGGGATATAAGACGCTCTTGTGTTCCGGGGCTAGTAGATAGATTTAAGGAAATTCGTCGACCAAGAGTTCTAGAGGTAGAATTAGTCAACGTGACTTACCGAATTTACACAATTATGGGATGTTTCGCCCAAGCGATGCTCATTTTTGTTTAATATTTGGGTCTTGGAATCATTTATATAATTTAGTGAGAGGTCATTATATAAATGCTAAAACTTGCTAAACATGGTTTTACAAGTAATGTTTTTAAAACAATGGATGTTAATTTTTCCTTTTTGTTGTAGCATTTTAATTCGCAATGGCAACTTCATCAACTACTTCACTAGCCAAATATTCATGGCTAAGGTCCGTAATGGACAAATGTATCTTAAAAGATGACGGTAGTAACTTTCTTGAATGGGAATCCAACATCAAAAGTGCCGCGTTGTCCGATAATATGCTCACTTACTTAACCGATGCTCCTCCTATCGAGCCCGGTGCAAGGGCTTCATCGGCGGTGCGGACCGCCTATGATGACCATGTGAGGATGTCGAATGATATCAAGAATGTGTTGATATGGTCGATGTCGCCAAAGCTCAAGCTATCATGCATTTCTTTAAATGCGTACGAGATATTCACTCGTATGATCACTATGTTTTCACAAACACCTAAAGTCCGTCAATACGATGCGGCGGCACGCTTCTTTGAAGCTAAGCTTGAGAGAGACCAAAAGATTTGGTCCCCATGTACTCAAAATGGTCGAATATGTTGACATCCTAGAGCGTCTAGGGTGTAAGATTCCTAAGACTCTTGTGGTGGATCGTATCCTCCACTCACTCCCCACCAAGTTTGCCCACTTTAGGGTAAACTACAACATGAATGACATGGATCAGAGTTACCATGAAATTCATGCACTCCTCACCCAAGCGGAGAGGGATATGGAAGCTAGTGGGAGTGAAAAGTGAGATGTTTTAACCATGAAGTTAAAGAACATGTCCCTTGGAGTCAAGAAAGGAAAAGGGAAAGAAAAGTCTCAATTCAAGAAATCGTCAAAGAAACATGACAATGGAAAGGGGAAAGTCGTTGAGAATGGCAATCCCAAGGCAAAAAGTGTCAAGCTCTCCGAGGCCGAATGTTTCCTTGTAATGGGAAGGGGCATTATAGAAGGAGTTGTCCCAAATACTTGGAGGATCTCAAGAAAGGGCGTGTGACGCCTATTGGTATGATTTCCTCTCTCTATGTGATAAACGTTAATTATGCTTGTACTTCCACTTGGGTACTTGATACCGGATGTGGCTCTCACCTTTGTAATCATTTGCAGGGTTTAAGGGACGTGCAAGCACTAGCAAAAGGTGATGTGGATCTCCGCATGGGCAATGGAGCTAGAGTAGCCGCCGCTTCTGTGGGGACCTGTGTGCTCACTTTAGCTAGTGGTTTAGAGTTGTATGTAAATAAGTGTTATTTTGTACCAACTTTAACTAAGAACATCATCTCCAATTTCGCGTTAGACGCGGAAGGCTTTTGTTTTATGATTAAGGACAAGTGTTGTACTTTTTCTTTTAATGATGTGGTTTATGGCAAGGCCATTTCAATTGGAGGCATTTATGTTTTAAATGATGTTAATGACGTTTATCATGTGGAAACTAAAAAGCTCAAAACAGGTGATCCAAACGAATCCTACCTTTAGCATTGTTGTTTAGGCCACATAAACGAAAGACGCATTAAGAGACTTGCTTCATCAAAAGTGCTCAAACCATTTGGTTTCGAATCTTATGGTACATGCGAGTCTTGCCATTTAGGCAAGATGACTCGTGCACCTTTTGCGGGAAAAGGGACACGAGCTAGTGAGGTTTTGGCTCTCATACATACGGATGTGTGTGGACCATTAACCATCACCGCTAGAGGAGGTTTTCACTACTTCATTACTTTTACTGATAACTTAAGTAGATGTGGGTATGTCTAATTAATGAAGAACAAGAGTGAAGCCTTTGACAAGTTCAAAGAGTTCCAAAATGAAGTAGAGAACCAATTGGATAAAAAGATAAAGACCCTACGGTTCGACCGTGATGGTGAGTATTTAAATATTGAATTTGATTCACACCTAAAAGATTGTGGTATAGTATCACAATTGACTCCTCATGGCACACCGCAATTAAATGGTATGGCCGAAAGGAGAAACCGAACTTTAATAGATATGGTTCGGTCCATGATGAGTCTAACTGAGCTTCCTAGTTCATTTTTGGGTTTTGCCCTCTTGTCTGCAATATTTTCACTAAATCGAAGCCCGACTAAAGCGGCCGATAAGACTCCATATGAGATATGGACAGGGAAAGTCCCTCATTTGTCATTCATGCGTATTTGGGGTTGCGAAGCGTACGTTAAGATAAAGTCTGACAATAAGCTTGCACCCAGGTCTGACAAATGTCTTTTTGTAGGATATCCAAGGGAAACACGTGGCTATTACCTCTACAATAAACACGAGAACAAAGTGTTTGTGGCTCGTGATGCTGTCTTCCTAGAAAAGGAATTTATTTCTAGGAGACAGAGTGGGAGAAAATTTGAACTTGAAGAAGTTTGAGAGCCACAAACCGAGAATGAGGTAGAGGAGAACGTGGAGGATAGCATTCCCTCTTCCTCTGAAACGGTAATTGTTCCTAGAAAGTCAAGTAGGATTTCTAATCCACCTGATCGCTACCTTGGTAACATCGAAGAGGATGGTGTTTTTTTACTTTTGGAAAGTGATGAACCCACTACCTACAAATCGGCCATGTCTAGTCCCGACTCCTCGGTTTGGCTAGAATCCATGCGGTCCGAAATGGATTCCATGTACGAGAACCAAGTATGGGACTTGGTGGATTTACCTGAGGGAGTGCGACCCCTTCAGTGTAGACATTTATCACCCACTTCCCCTACGTAGCAAGGTTTGTACCCCGGTAGGGCCGAGTGCACTCCCTCACGAAATAGGTTTTCATGGTTTCTACTTTTTGGTAAGGCTAAGTCTTAATTTTTTATTTTAGCGAGAGGTCATGTCAATTTATTATCTATCACGTTTTAAGTGAACTAAAGCGGTGAACTACGATAATTGTAATTGACACGGTCGATAAACTCGATTAAAAATGCATGTTTAGTTATGGTGATTTAGCGATGCATGCAACATATAAATAAAATGCAAAGCATAAAAATAAAATCCTAGTATAGCCTTCCTAAAATAGTAAATCGAATAAACTATTACAAAATCGGAAACCAACTCCTTTGGTCCCTAGAGCTTCGGTCTTGGCACGCATTTCAAGGCAACACTTTCTTTGATGGATCGCCTTCTCGAATGTCAACGTCTTCAAGGAACTCTGGAATAAATAAATTACAAAATGAATTACATAATTTCCTATTATACATTTGTAATAAAAGTAAAAATAAATATATTAAATTACAAAACGGTGATACGAGATCACAATAATTACAACCGAATGGATATTCCCATACATTTCGGGTAATATCAATTAAAACTAAGGCCATACTAAGTAAAATTACATAATTCAAAAATTACATAAAATTAAAATATGACAATCATAAATAAAATGCAGCATTATAATATGTATGAACATGCCCAATTTTATGCTAAATCGCCTTTAAAGAGCCAATATCGTATATTTATCGGTTTTTACAGATTTGCGCGATTTAACCTTTTAAAATCACAATAATTACATAAATTCATATTTATGTACAAGTTAATTACCCTAAAAATATTAGGACTCAAAATTAGTCTCCACTAACATTTTGACAATAATTAACCTAGATTTCTTAATATTGTTCATAAATGGACCTAAAAAAAATACAAAATTGCTATAAACTTCAAATTAAATCATAAAAAATTTCAAATAATTTCTAAATTTGAAATTTAAACTCATGAACATTCTGGAAAAATACCATGACACTCATAATATTCAAAACTTAGGCAAAAAAATTTGAAAAATTTATCGAGAAAAAAACAATGTTGCGGTTTATCGGTTTTAACAATTATGACCATAAAAATATGAGAAAAATTTGTTTTTATCAACTTTTCACTTTTAGATCTGAATATATGATAAAATGCAACATGTGACGTTTTGCCTTTAGTCATGAAGTATGTTTTAGCATTATTACTAATTATAGTCACTATTTATGTGATTTTTCATCAAAAATTCATAAATCATGCATAAAGACTTCATTATAGCCAAATATTTTACAAAAATCTTGTAAAATTTCATGTGACAACATACTAAATTTCCATGACCAGATTCGAAATATAACTTATATTAACCTATGTACCCATTTAAATACGATTTTAAATTGAAAAATCCATATTTCAAGCAAAACAACTCATTTTATCATGAAAATGTCTAGGCCATCAGTAAATAATATATGTGAAAACATATCCAAAAACCACTGAAAAAATCGAAGTTTAGCTATTTTTCGTCCAAAAATGACATTTTTATCATAAAAATCACATTTTAATGCCAATATTGTATAAAATGAACAATAAAATCCATAAATAAACCAAAATGTCCTAAAATTCACTTAGGACCAGAAAATTTTAACCTGCAAGGTTATTTATAGGTTTATCTTCATAAAACCAAATTAATTAGTTTTGTATGTTAATCATATAACTCGGAAAAACTATAAACCGATTTGCATGCAAACAACCTAAGGCTCATGATACCACTTGTTAGATTCATTAATATCATTATTTAACATATTCATATAAGTGACATTTTAATTTAGTCATAAAATTAAAACTAGATCTTATGCATGCAAAAAAATTGAATAAGAATACAGAAGAAATCGTCTTTCTTACTATGCGATTTCGGATATTAGGGCACAAATGAGTTCTCCTTCTCACTTGTTCTTGAGCTTCCTTATATGGATGAACAAAGGATCCAAAGAAGAATCCCTCCCAAAAGTTTATACCCAAGGTAACCTCTTAAAAGACTAATATTATTAGATCTAGAACAATATTAATCTTACTAAAATGACCCAAAATATTTGTTTTGGTCTCTTGTAATTTCGGCCAAGAGAGGAAGATTTTGGATATTTTATTTCTCTAATTTTTCATAATATGTAGAGAGAATATTGATAATTTCTTACACTAGAAATTATGTTGTGAAGGTGTGAAATAATTAAGAGAAAAACCATTTGCCTTTTACACCTCCAAAACCGTTTGGCATAGGGAGAGTAGAGCCAATGCATGAGCTTGTAATTCTACCCAAGAAAGAATAGGTATGCATGGCTATATTAGGTTGCAATCATCAGGTTTTCCAGTTAAAAATAATTAACACAATTTAAACCTAATACTCCCTCCATTTTCGGCACTTATATAAAATGGGAGGTCTATTTTATATTTGTCATTTGTCAATTGTCACATGTTACTAGTCATGTGTAATTGTAATGTAATTTTAACATATTAAAAATCAACAGATTAGTAAAAATACGTCATGTACAAAATCGACTTAGTAATTCATAATTACTTGTACCAAAATGGTTTATCAATTATAAATCATAACGTCTTGTATTTATAATAAATTATTCATTCAGTTTCAATTGTTTCGTAAACAATAATTTTATCTAAGTAATAAAGTAATTTGATTACTTAGACCGTATCTTATTTAATCGAATTACAATAAGACACGTCAATAATACTCACAAAATCGTCCGTCAATTTTAAGCAATTTAATTAACCCATATCGACATACGATTAATTAAATAATTAATTAAGAGTGTCACCCTTTAGGTATGACCTAAGGGGATCAACTGATCACCACCGTCGCACGAGAGTAATGTCAAACTCTAGTCAGCCAATCATTACCGATATGTGTGGACCAGTTGACTGTAAAATATTACATCCCACATGTATTTTTAAAACGAGATTTAAACATGTGATTATCATGATCGACAGTTGTGATCGCATTATTGTCGGAGGACACTTATTCCAACACTCCCAATCGAGAAAACCACTCGCGATATGTTCGTGTGCAAGTGCGACCTGAAAGACACCTTGCATTGATTGGGAGATTAAAACGGACAAGAGAATTGGTAGCGCACACCTTATGTCGGACAAGTGGGAGATTGTTGGAGTTAGTGTCCTCCACAATAGTGCTTTAACATAATAAATCTCAATAATGGAATATCATCAGATATTTAATTATTTGATCCTCGTCAGTTGATTAACGTAAATCAATAATGGTTGGCTGACTAGAGTTTAACGTTATTGTCGTGAGATGGCGGTGATCAACTGACTCCTTTCGGTCACACCTATAGGAACGAACCCCAATAGACAACTAATTAACTGTATGAGATACAATTTATTTAGTCCCTTAATTTGTAGACTAAAAGGTTAGTCAATTATTTTAAGAGAGAATTCGAGTTGCGAACTCGAGGAACGGCAGTTATTATTTAATTATGTGATAATTGAATAATAAATTTTGGGAGACGGGTTTTAGTTAATTAATTGTTAATTCACTAAAATTGTACTAATTGATTAATGCGATTAATATTAGTACGTAAATAATACGTGTAGTGGTAAACGTATATTTACGGAGTGATTTAGACGAATTAATTATGAAAGTATTTAAACATGAAATGATGTTTAAAATAAAATTACACGTATTTGTGCGACAAATATAAGAACCAACATGGACCCGTAAATGGGCAAGTGGACCGTGTAAAATAGAGTAGTGGATGATTAGTAACATAATCATTTCATCTTACTTTATATACTACCATAAGTTATCTTATATTGATTTTGCATGTGATGTAAGATAAAATAATATAAGACAATTGAACACTCTTCCCCACCTAACACTCCACCCCACCGGTTTTGTCCCCCATATAGACCAAAATTGTTGTTCATTTTTATTTAATCACGTGTGCACTTTGCATGTGATTTATTTGGTCTTCCTCTCTCTAAAAATAATACACATCTCTACTAAGATTGTTAGTATACATATTAATATTTACTAAGAGAGTTAGTAATATTAAAATATTATCAAGGGTATAATAATAACAAGTTTCTAGTTAATTACTTGTTATTATTTTTGGGTTAAGTTCTTGGGTGCATCTTGAAGGAGATCTTCTTTTTGAAGATTAGTAAGGAGGATCATTCATTTGGTATAAGCTCAAGAACAAGCTAGTAAGGTGAACTAGTTTGTGCCCATTTTACCATAAAATCAATATAAGGAAATTCTTTTTCCTTAAACTTTAATTTTCATGCTTTTATATTTGCATGCATGTTACATAGATCACCTAAATGATAAATTATGAGATAATTTAATTTTTATTAGAGAGTCTAACATGGATCTATGATCTTTCAATCTGGGCATCCTAACATCATCACGGGAGTCTTGAGTACTCAAGACGGGTGTCCCATAGCTCAAGACGGGTGGGCCGACTTTAGGTCGCGTGTCCCACATTGCGTATACAATTTTTTTCTAAAAGGCAGAAGATGCCCGACTCCCTAAATGAACCGCGTGTCTCCCTCCCATGCCGCACTTCTATTAGCCACAATTTCTCTTTGTTCTCCTAATTTCCACCACACATATCAAGCCACATCGACTTCTCTCACTTAGTATACCCAAAACCCCTCATAAAAATACAAAATCACCCCACTTCATCCTCAAGAAAACAAATCACCTGTCTAAACTTGAACTTACCCAACCTAGGGTTTTCAACAAAGCAAAGAGATCTATTTTAGAAGGTTCGATTTCACTTTCACTCAATCACAATTAAAATTCTCAAACTCCAATCAAAATGAGTACACAAAGGAGATTCATGACAAGGGAACAAAGAAGAATAAGGATTATAAGGAGTTCTTCTACCTCACATCTCAACACAATGAGGAGAGAAAATGAAGAAATTATTGATGTTTCAATACTTGATCGGTTCCCTCATATCGAATTTGTTAATGCTGCTCAACGAGTTGTCTTTCATCGACTAATAGGTAAGAACATCCTCCCAACCAAGTTTCTTTGTCATGATACACTTAGAAAGCTAGGGATTTACCACCAAACTGAAGCTTTGTTTGATTTGTTTGGACTCTCTACCATGTTCCATATGCATGAGCTTACCTACAAATCTCTTGTATTAGAATTTCTAAGCTTTTTCATATGCATAGAATTCCGATTGGAGAATATCACTACAATGGTAACGCTGGTTGAGTTTGCGGATATCTTGGGTCTAGATGTATCACCCTCTGGATCATCTTAGCCTCGAAAATATAGTGTAGAACCACTTTTGAGAGCCCGAACGGGCCGTGACTTGACAAAAATTAAGGATTGTTTGGCCTCCTTCATTCAAAACCTGATCATAAGACTCACCTACCATTTCCTAATGAGCACCCTACTTGCTCGACGTGATCCCGCGTAGTAAATGAGCTTAACCTCACTTTTATTGAATCATACTTACAAATCCAAGGTAAAATTGGATACCACTTCAATGCTCCTTTGGTACTACTTGAAAGATTGGCACGTTTTCGAAATGGGTGTGACAACGGGATGAAGCATATTAGGAATGGAGGCTTGATCACAAGAACTGCAAAATGGTTTAACCCAAACTTCAACCATGATAATTTGTATGTTCCCCTCATGGGCAATACTAGGATTAATGACTGTCTTCTTTTCAAGCAACATCATTGGATAGCCTATGAGGGCTATGAAAGAAAAATCAAATGGCTAACAAAGGGAAGTGATCCACTAACCCTTCCAAGGGAAAGTTTGACAAGAATTTCACCAAAAAGAGGGCCTCACTCCCGTCTACCTTCCTACCTAGTACCCGATACCTCAAGGCAAGGAAACCAAGTGCCACCCCCTCCACAACAACAAGAGAATGAAAACAAGAATAAAGGGGAGAAGATCACTATTCCTCCTTACCCCTTCCCTTACCAACCCTACAACCACCCTAACCCGTTCATTCATCCAATGGATGACTTTGCCACGTGTCTACTTCAAGATTTGCACCAACAACAATATAATGATAGGGTGGATGCCTATTAGCTCTATACCCCAATTTCCATCAAATTGCCCGTCAAGGGCGCATAAATGAAGAGGGAATGCTTCGCCCTCTTGGGCACAAGTCGATATACTCTTTCCAAATTCGACTCATGGGAATGGTGAAGATAATGGCAACAATGAGGGTCGGAAAAGTGATGGCGACACCGTTGAGGTTAATAGTGAAGGGGATGAATTCATGGACTTCTATTAAAGTGATGAGTTTAGAGCGGAATGGAATGATGAAGATGGAGGAGATGATGACGATAATTGAAGAGTTATTTGGCTATATGGGGCGGGCAAGAGGCACCCATCATGGCTTATGTAAGCTCTTTATTCCTCTCTCATCTCTGTGATAAAATTTGATTTATTTAACTAACTTGTTTTGAATAATTTTTGTTGTTTCGGCTTTTTGCCTAGTGAGGTGTCCTAGCAACATTAACAAACTTTTTCTACCTTAGCCCCATCAAGGTGATGATAAGTTTTGTCCCCATTAGGAAAAATCCAAAATGACAAATTGCATTAGATTGCATGCATGGCCTTGTGGCCAAACTTCCCCCATGAATTTAACCGGTTTGGGGAAGTTTAGTCATAAGCAAACCGAGTTAATTCAAATTAGCTCTCCGAACAATAGAAAGAATGCATCATATAGCTAGCTTAGTTTGCATCACTTGTATATACTTGCCACATGTAAATAGTTCACATGTAGTATGCATTTAGTATAGAATCATGCATCATTTCATATCATTACATTTGCATAATTCGCTATTGTTGTGTCCAATGGGGACAATGTCCATTCTAAATCTGGGGATGGGGAATTCTAACACTTTCTAACACTTATTTCAAAAATGATAAAAATTTAAAATATTTCAAAAATCCAAAAACATGTTCTTCCCTTTTATAGTGTAGAATTGTATATATTGTATATATTTGTTTGTTTTTGTTCACTCCTATCACTTGGAACAACTACGCCACATTTGAGGCATGAGGAATTTGAAGACCGCATGGTATGATCTTTCCAAATCTCCTTTTTCTCTTATATGTTAATGACAATGTGGCTTATTTTTGTTTGATGCGGTACAAACCTATGTGATTATAGGAGTTTGCATTTAGATTACATGGCATATTAGTTGATAAAATCATTTGCATTAGCGTTGTATATGTGTTAGTTGCATCATGGCATGTAGTTGCATATTAGAAAATTTTATGAAAATACCTATTTGGGAAGCTTGGCAAATGTATATAAGGCCCTTGTAGATAATTTTTCTCCTTAAGACTTTGTTTGCTATAATACCCTCAAGACACCCTAGGATGTGTCACACTAGTATACTTTGACCCATGGACTAAGGCCTAGTTAAGAGTGCCTTGTGGTGTGATAACTCCTTGGCTACCGTTTATTCCAAGGTGACTCTTGATGCCATGCGACCATCCTTACACTTATATCATCATACTTTTGTCAACAAAAAGGGAATGGGCACAAAATGTCAAATTGAGTTCAAGTTATCAATGTCAAATGTTTGCAATTGCATCAAATGAAAAGCGAAGCAAAAATAGACTCCTATGCTTATAATAGAAGTACCCTTGCTACAAATGGGGTTACTTCGACAAAATGTTCAAAGAAAATGAAAAAAGTTGAAAAGAGGCCAAACATCAAAAAAATTGGCATGTTCTTAATTGTCAAATGCTACAAAAATGGGGGGGGGGGACCCAAAAAACAAACTACTATAAATGAAACTCATGTATCGTGAAATTCTTTTTTTTTTAATCCTTTGAGGATCCTACTTTGTTTGCATGGTGGACAGGGGACAACTCTTCTTCTTGTCTAAGCAAGAGGGGGAATTCCACGATCCTACAGTGTTTCTGACACCATAGGGTATTGGCTCTTGAGAAAAGCATTTAGCGATTGTGGATAAAGGTACCCTAGTTTAACACAACTTGGGGGTGACTTGTTTGTATCCTCTTGGACTTAGTAACTAAGAGAACCAATATCTATGATGGACTGTGTGCCCTTGAATTGCTTCCCTTGTAGGTGATTTCTGCCACTAGATGAGGAAAGTGGCTATTCTTTTTGTAGATGCATTCTTTACTTGTTTTTATTTGCCTAAATGGTAGAATGCATCACCATTTTGGCAAGCCCCACCTTGCCTTGCAAGAAGGCATCTTACCTCATAGATGTCTTGTTATGAGTTCAAGGGGCGGAGTGAGACCCGCTAATTGTCTCACATCGGCTAAGTAGTATTAATAAGGGTCATGGTTTTAGTCACCTATTTACTCGGGACGAGCAAAGGTTCGGCTTGGGGATATTTGATGTGACTCATATTTGCACACATTTAGTTCCCGAACTAGACTCGTTCCTATGCTTTCTTGCTTATATTAGGGTCATTTCTATTTTTAGCTTCCTACTTTGCGTATTCTTTGAGGTTTTGTGCCTTTGGTAGGGAAGGGCACTAGCCTTGCGTGCATGGAGCAAAACCAGAGCTAAATTGATCGCATTTAACGACCAAGCATCAAAGGGGAGACTGATAATAAAGGTCTAAGTAGATAGATCAAGAAGAGTGGGCAATAATGAAGATCCCCACGACCCCTCAATGATCCCCACGGATCTTGAGGCAGTCAAGAGAAGAGAAACCACGCTGCCTAATAATCCGGGTGTCCTGAAGCTCAGACCGGGCATCGCATGGCTCAACCCGAGCATCCCACAAGCAGGACGGGCGGCTCCCTATAGGAAAGTCGTGAGGCTCCTTGAGGACTTGCACGGCGTTAATCTCTTTCTTAGGGACTTAATCGTCATTTAAGCCCTTAGTTACCCTAATACTTGTACTTAGTATAAATACTTCATTGTACTAGGAGATTATTATCAAGTGATTAGAGTAGATTAGAAATCAATTAGCTTAATTGCATATTAACCCTTCATTAATTATTGTTGAAGAATTCTTTGATCTAGTTGGAGAATTAGAAGATTATTTAGGGTTTATTGAAGAATTGACAGCTCTTCATTCATCAATCAAGTTTTCTTCTATTATTCTTTCCATCCATTTGTTCATCATAAGTTTGGTATAATTTCCTTACTCCTTGCTTAACTATTGTTTGTTATCTTAACCAATTCATCATGTTTGGACTTGTTAATATGATTGACACCCCCATTAGCATGTTTACCATGATCATTAGTGAGTAGTCTCCTTGCTAGGGTTAATGGAGGATTAGGGAAATTAATCATGGGGGTAGATCCATACGTAATTTAATATGTTTTCATAAAGAATGCTTGCTTGTTGTAGTTTTAACTTATGCACATGTTATGCATGATAAATTGCTTGATTGACAACCTAGCATGAATCTCTTATCCATTCAACAAGACTTGTAATATATAAACTAACTCAAGGCTTGTTAGACCATGCATATAGTTGAATAGGAAGAAACTAAGTCGACTTGTAGGTGTTGTATTGTCTTGACCGACTCGGCTCCGGGACCCAAATATTCCTAGGAATTATAAGACATGATGTAACTCGATTCCACTACAACAATAATTTGCTTGCATCTATGTAAACATGTTTGTATGATTTTCACCATGATTCCCCTATAAACCCATGACACTCTAGTACCTTTTATCAATTGTTTACATTCTCATTTACTTTTCTTACTTTATTTCATTTACCTAGTAGTTTAGATAACCATCTCAACCCAAACTAAATTGTGATACCCTAAGACATAGCTACTTGCAATCGATAACTTAATCCAATACCCGTCCCTTGGGATCTGACCTTTACTCAGCACTCTACTAAGAGTACTTTGTTTAGATTATAAATATTGTTTTGATTGGTTAGCTTAGATGACAAAGTTTTAAACCGAATCAATTATGGGGTCTGAAGGTGGGTATTTATAGCAGACTGTGAGGTGTTAGGTTGCTTGAGTTTGCTTGGAGGTTAAGGAGGATGCCTAAAGAGGCGCGAATCACCTAGTGATTTGGATTTTTGGATTTTCGGAAATTTGGATTTTCCATTTGTTCTAACCAATGTTTTGTTAGTTGTGATTTGTGGTTTTATGTGATTTCTTAGCTGTGTGAGCTTGCTCTTGGGTGTTATTTGGGGTAGTTATTTTGTGTGCTTGACTCGAGTTTGACCCGTGTTTAGTCGGGATTTGAATTTTGAATCGGTTTTTGGCCCGGTGTCGGTTTTGACTCTAATTAATGTCATCTTGATGCACATGGCATGATAAAACCATTTATGGCATTATTTTTGACATTCGAGACTCGGATTGACATAGATTGACTTGGGTTATGGATTTATGAGTCAGTTTTGGGTGCGAAGACGGTTTTAACTCTAACTAGTGTTGTTTTAATCCAAATGAAGTTAGAAAACTATTTTTGAAATCATTTTTCATATCCGAGTAATACATTAAACCATCTCATGTATAGCCAATACACGCACGCATGTCAAGAACATGTTGTAGTCCGATCATCATCGGGTGTTTTTTGGAAGGTGTAGATACTAGGTATCTACATTGAGAAAGGAAGGAAAAAGAGTGGGTTTAAATTCGTAAACGTTAACTTCAAATGGCAAGGAGTGGGGTTTTCTGATAATGATTGTGGTGTTTTTATGATGACACATATGTTGCTTTACTGTAGAGAGCCTTTTAATTGCAACCTAGGGATAAGGGATAGTAGTATCCTGATGCAGGCTGATCGCTACAACCCTTGATGTTAACTAGGATAGGTAGCAAGTGTTATCCATGGTTTTCGCTTTTAAGGAGGTAAAGGATCATGAATTGGTGAAGAGGAATGAGGCGCAGATGTCAGTTGGTAAGAAATTTAGGAGCAAGAGACGGATGACCCAGAAGCTTAGAATAATAAAGCAAAACGCCCTCGGCCCGATATGTCTGCTTCACAGGAAACCCATGAAGCCAAAGCTGTTGTAGGCCGATCCCCCGTCACCGAGCCAGCACAACAGTTAGGAGCCGTTCTCGGGGTAAGGGTGATGAGCTTCATTGCAGTCAGCTGTGCTTGGATCCTGATCCTGACCTAGTGGTACTCTCCAAGAGTTTGATGTTAAACAAGTCCTTTTTCAGGGAGATAAAATCGTTGCAAAATCAGGTGGCAGATTACTGCTTCTTAGACGATTACAAGTTGGAAAATGTGTAAGTTGTTTAACCCTGCTTTAAATTAATTAATGCAAGTCAAATATTTTAATGAATATTGTGTAACTTCAAAGACCATTATGTGTAACTTTAACTGAATATTGTGCAACTTCAATGACCGCTGTATAACTTTACCTATATATTATAACTTTAACTGGACATTGTGCAACTTCAAAGACCATTATATATAACTTCAGTCCCATTTTGTATAACTTCTATTTAATATTCCCTATAACTCAAACCATTCAATGTAGAACTGCATGTTTAACTTTACCTGAATTACATTATATGGATTGAATGAACTTATTTTACATTTCTTAAACACAGACTACCACTAGCATACTATAGGCGCGATGCGAGGCTGAACCGTGCCGACATCTTGTCCATGCTACCTGATGCACCAATTGCCAATGCGGTGATTGAGTGCTGGTCCATGCTGCTTAATCGGTTGGAGGCAGGGGACTGAAAGGATGAAATGAGCTCTTTCTTCGGGCTACCTCATACGGTACGACTCTAATTAGTTTTTCTGGGCTATGATTACAATTATGCATGTGTAACTTCAATGTACCAAATTTTTTCCATTGAACTTCAAGCGTTACTGTTAACACGTGTACTACTACATCTATAGGAAATGATCTAAGAGAAATTGCGAACTCCTAAACAAAACACACAGCCCACCGATAAGCTTTACAAACAATGGGACCTCTTCATCCAAGATTCTAAAAGTGCTTTCAGCTTGAAGGTAGATTTCAATTTTGTACCTATTGACATCGTAAGGCATTTTGCATGTGTATGTATCAACTTCATATCAGAAATGGTTGATCTCCTTGACCATAAGTTTTACCCTAATTGGGAGAAGTCGGACATATGCAAAGCGTGTCATCTGATTGTAAGTTGTTTGTCAATGTATGACGGGGTTATTTTAAATTGATTGCGACTATGTAATTTTTTTTTTTTTTTGAGTCCATAATAACGTCTTTCGTGCAGGCTAGCCACATGAGAGACTATATGGAATCTAGAAATGAATTGTGTTAAAAAGGCATCTGACCTTTAGCAAATCTGTTCCGATGTTGTGTAACTTCTACTAACAGAATGTATAACTTTTGGAGTACACTGTTAATTTTTCTGTTGTGTTATTACAAGCCTTAAAAACTAAGCTATTTACTACGCAAATTTTAAATGATAATGTAACTTCAACTCTTATTCTATGTAAACACAACATAAGCTGCAACTTTAGACAGTATATGTATAACTTCCAACAGTTGAAGTTATACATAATTTGCATAGCAGTTAGACATATCCTACTTGAAGAGAAAACTTGAACTAATTAATTTAAAACTTTACCAAAGTTCAAATGTAAATCATGGTTCCAGATGAATTACAACCAAAATAACTAAAGGCCAATTATTGATATTCCTACTAGCTCACTAGATTCTCACCTTTTAAACAACTACTACTCACGAAAAAATGTGTAAACAATTTGTTGAGACGGGGAATTTCAATAGTCGATACTCGTAGGCTGCGTCCTCCTCCTCCTCATCCTCCTCCTCCACCTCCTCCTCCTCCTCCTCCTCCTCCTACTCCTCTTCTTCTTCTTCAGCTGGTGATGATGGTGGATGCTCTAAAAACGGGTTAAGGCAGCTCCTTTTGTAATGGTGTGCCATTTGTTTGCAGTTATTACACATGCATTTTGGCTTATTTTTTATGGCAACGACTTTACTCTTAATTGACACTATCCTTCTACCGCTCCCCTTATTTTTTGATTTTTTGGGAGGAAATATTGTTATCCCCTCACCGGCTGGGCAAACAAGTATTTGCTCCAATTCCTGTTGCTTATTTGTTGCTTCACTACAAGGTAAAATCTTCTCCTTAAACTCCCTTATTAAGGAGCTTAAGCTCTCAACTTCAGCCACATCCATACAGCGAAGTAAACCAATGGTTGTGTGAACTTCTGACCAAAAATTTGACATCTGAACTTATTTTCCATCAATTAAATCAACAAAATCAATTGGTTTACCATCACAATCTAACATATTAAGTTGAAGTGCTTCGTTTGTCCATCTTTTTACAGCATAATCCTCTGGTATGGTCTTCTTCCCGTTAGACGAATAAATCCAAATCATATGTCGGCATAGAATTCCCTTTGTGTAACAACCCGTAAATTTGAAGACCTTTATTTTATTTTAAAAGTAATATTTTAATCTATTTTAATTTAATATTAATTTATTTGAAATATAATTTATTTAATAAAATATAATTTTTTTTATTTTGAAGAAATGTAATTATTTTTGATAGTTTAGAAATGTTTAAAAGTGATTTAAACTATATTTAAACCTTTTCCTTTGATAAAATAGATTTCGGATAAAAGTCGTAAAATTGGGATTTTCCCATTTCTTACGGTCGTTGGGTAAACGAGTTTGGATATTGGCTATATGAGTACTTAATCTTTTAGTAAAATCGTGTTTAAGAACTTTAATATTCTCGCAAATCGCGTTCGACGAATATTTCTAATTATCGTCGAAGCGAACCCAAAACGTAAACAATTGACCACCTTCCCACACCATTTGGACCGACCACCTACCCCCATTTGTCCCCTCTTTCAATTCTCATTTCCTCCATAATTCTCTCTCTCTCTCTCTTCCTTTCATCAAACACCAAATTCATCTCAAAAATCCTCCTTACAATCCCTAAATCCACCCTAAATCCTTCATTTCTCCACCAAATATCATAAAAATTATATATTTGGAATCCTCTATTCAATCCTCATCTCCTAGTAAGCTTTATTTTCATTTCCCCCAATTTTGTTTTAAGACTCATCTTTTAGGGTTTTCGAATTTAAGCTTAATAATTGTGTTTTTGTTGTTCTTATAGGTGAAGAATATGAAGATGAGTTAGGAGACTCATATATTGTGGAAGATGATGCATAATTTTGGGTTTTAGAAGCTTTCTCAAGTTATTACTTGTCTCTTTGCTAGCTTAAGGTAACTATTCCGAGTTACTCGATGATTTAATGTCACGTTAGTGTTGTTTATGATGTGTTGGATGCTTATGTGATAAATAACATGTTAACTTTAATTTTCACATGTATTATTGTTGTTAAAGTGTGTTAAATATGTTGTTTTCACATGTTTAAGTATTGAAACGAAATGGGTATTGTTGATTGTTGCTTGAGACGGTATTAAATTGAGCTTGAAATGGATTTTGGTAGTAAAAAGGGAAAAGGGGCGGAAAAACCGCCAAAAGAGCCCGTAAAAGGGGCGTGGCAGCCCGGCAGGCCTAACGGTTCACGACTCGGACTTTGACCCATCAATTTAGGTCGGGTCTTGGGTCTATTGTTTGATGTTTTGGATCTTTTGTTTGCGTATTTATATATTTTGGTATTTTTGGTAAGTGGGTAATCATTATTATGCGAGAATTTAATTGAATTGGTCATTTTGTAAGTTGGAATATATTTCCTTATGTTGATAGTTTTTCACATGATAGGAATTGGAAATGGCATGAGAATGATATTGTAATGAATTTCGTGATTTGGGCCAAAGTAGGCCAAGACTCTGAGCTGGGCCAGATTGACCTAACGAGTTTGGTCAAACTAGGTTTAAACCGGTCAGCCTCGATTTGACCGATGACCCGTCGCGAGACTAGGGTCGAGGGTTTGTCTTTGAGTTTAAATTGGTTGTTATTGGGTGTTTTATGTTAATGCCTTGATATTTGTGATTACCATTTCACATGTTGGTTGTTGGATGCTTTGGATTCCTTATGCTTGAGTCTTAATGCCTCTTTGCCATTTTAGCTTGTTCTCATGGATTATGGTACTGTTGGTTAGTTGGAATTTGGATTATTATTGATATTGGAGATATTGTTGGATTGTCAGCTGAATATACTCTTGCGTAGCCTTTCATATGCTAGGGTGTGTATGATCATTTGTGTGTGCAAGTTTGGACTCTTTGCCCCTCTTTTGGTTAATTGGGTGTCCCACTTGTCTTGTGTGGCGTGGGCTAAAGTATTCAAGCTGGGACTAGGTCTTAGGTGAGTATTTAGGCCTTCGTCATAGATAGGCCATTATAGTCTTTGATGAGTGTATGTTTGCGGCTTAATAGCCTTTGTGTCTTAGCTTGGTGGGTTTTTATCCAAGTTAGGGCATGACCTCCTGACGTACTCTTAGAAGTATGTGGTCAGCTTAAGTACTAGCCAACCCTTTGGTGGACTCCTTAGGGGTACTCATGTGTTGATATCGTGGGTCTTGGATGCGGTAGTTTTCCGCATGTCACTAGGTCTGCGCAGGTTTAGGACTAGGGTGTTTACCTTACCTCGTGGTATAGACTCGAGTTACAGAGTGACTATTGACCGTCCTAAGAACTTATGCATGTCTCTAGATATATTGTCCTTTCTTGTTTGATGATTCTATGAATCATAGAAGGTGAGATGTAAGCCGGCTATGGTTGATAGAGTTTGGATTCGTGGATGTTATGTGATTCACATGATAGTGTAGTATGAGTCGGTCTAGTATTCACATGCTAGGACTATGTGTTGTTATATTGTTGTTCACATGATAAGCACGATTGTCTAGCATCTATATGCTAAGGCTATGTGTTATTCATATTCATATTCTTATGTTTACATGCTATATTAATTATGACATTTCGTGGTTGGGAGAACTCGGAGTTACTTCCCACTGACTGTGGCTTTCGTATTTGTATAAAATGCGATTGACAGGTAGGTGATGCATATATGGGGTACATGGACGAGCTAGCGAGCAAAGTAACCTTGGGACCTAGATTGGCTTTATTTTATTGTGACCCTTAAACACTTTTTATGTCATATACTTTTTAGGGACATATGTCCCCCTTTTTCATATTTGGGTTGTATAACTTTGTTTCGCGACTTTAGCGATGTTTTATTTATGAGATTTATTTTAGACCTTGCATGTTTGACACCTTCCCATTTGGATACTTTTATAACAGGTTCAGGTTTTAAAAATTACAGGTTTTTACCCAAATGAACCTATTACAAACATATCCATGCAGTTTTATTCTAGAATTACATGTTTATTTTTCCGCAATGAATGAGGGTGTCACACTTTCTTTCAAACATTCTATAGCTGCAGCGTGCCGCCAGTGTTCCTTAATCAACAACAATTTGTCAGAACTGCTTGAAGGAACTGTAAATTTATTCAACAACAACTGTAACTTGATCCACTAAATGTGCAACTGTCTCTGTAACCTCACCAATTCTGTGTTCCAGATCTTCAATCACTGTATGTGTAACTTTTAAGGGCATTTATGTATAACTTCAATGCCATTATATATAACTCTCATTATGTGTAACTTTAGTTGAATATTGTGTAACTTCAACGACTACCGCATGGAACTTCAACACCATTATGTGTAACTTTAGATCCATTTTGTATTTGTCAAAAAGTATAAATTTTTAATTCAATCTGTGTAACTCTAGACATACATTGTATAACTTCATTAACCAGTTGTATTCTTCATTACCTTCTTAAACAACTTTTTTAGGTCGGTTATATATTTCTTTGTGGTAATAAGGTAACCATTAGTGATGAAGAACATGTTTCATTTACGATATATTTAAAAAAAAAACACTTTTAAAAAAATAACTTGGTTGTACTCAACGGCATAACTCGTTTTCCTGCATGAATCTTTAACGACAGTCACCTTTAGCCTATCTTTTTCGGCACAACCCCCAGCCCTACAAGTATCGAATGAGTTCTTGGCCTCTTTTTGAAAGTCGTTAAAAACCTCATGGGTATATACAATCGCTTCGTGATTCTCAATAGCCAGGTGCATAGCTATTTTTGGGGATGAGTGTCGTGTACCATTGTCAAGCTTCTTCTGCGTATGATGTTGATGGTCCATAGCGCTCTCAAAACGCATCCAAAACTCAACCAAAGTACCCGATTTCTATGCAAACCTCTTAAAAAAACTATTTATGCTCTATGATCTCTGCGTCGTCCTCATAACACCCCCCATGGTCAAGTCCCTGCAATGCGCCATCACCCACTACCTCCTTTTATCATAGGTTTCCGTAAACCATTCATCGTTGCCAAGACCATGTGCTTCTATTATTCCGGCCCAACTTACGTCAAAATCTGCTGCTTCAAGGTCGTCGTCCCAGATAATGTCATTCAATTTCTTTAGAAACACCTTATAATCCACCCTTGTCATCCCAAATTTAGCTGGCACCTTGTTCATGATATGCCACATACAAAACCGGTGGCGTGCGGTCTTGAACACAAGTGGAACGGCCTTAATAACTCCCAAATCCTGATCTGTTATCATTTGATGGGGTTCGCCCCCCCCCCCCCCAATAGCATCCAAAAAACGACGAAAAACCCACTGAAATGATTCATGGTCTTCATTCGCAACAAGCGCCCCACAAAATGTTACTGACTATTTATGGTGATCGACACCGGTGAATGGTGTCAAAATCATATCATACTTCTAGCAGTTCCGTCAGCCCATATTGCCCTACGGAGGCTGTTATCCCCGTCAACTTCATAACCAAAGATCAATGAACAACTATCCGTCCCTTTCATCCATGAAGCATTCCACATCTCTATGAAAGTTCTTAAAATCAGTTAAAGTAGCACCTATGTTCTCAAACCCATTAGCGTGTTCCTTACACAAATTGTACGCCCTTCTTGCTCCAATCCTCAACCGCAATCCAAAAATAAAAAAATTCTCGCTTATTATAAATCAAAACTTGATGTGACTCATATTTGAGCACATTTAGTCTCCGAATTAGCCTCGTTCATATGCTTTATAGTGCATAATTGGGTCATTTACTATATTTAGTTTTCCATTTTGCATATTCTTTGAGGTTTTGATCCCTTGGTAGGAAAGGAGTGCAAACCTTGCATTTTCATGGCAAAATGGAGCTAAATTGATCACATTCAATAACCAAGCATCAAAGGGAAGACGATATAAGAAGGCTTATGTAGATAATAAAGTAGATTGGGCAATGATGAAAGGATCCGTGCATCCTCAACAAGATCCCCGCGGATTGTTGAGGAAAGAAGAGAAGAAAAATGGCTGACTCACAATCCGAGCGGATTGCAAGCCAATCCGAGCGTCTCCCTGCACACAAATCCGAGCGTCCCGATGCCAAGACGCTCGTCTTGAGGCCAAGCAATCCGAGCGTCTCTCCCATGATCCGCTCGGATCCCCTCACAGACTCCACCGTGCCAGCCTCCTCAACACTCGGGACGAGCATATCTTCGTGGGACGAGAGGGGGAAGAGGAATCTGATTTTATGGATACTGATGATGGTGTATTACTTGGGGATGATACTCAATTATCTGATCGTCGGATCTTGGAGTCGAATTATAGTCCTTGTGAAGTTGTGGAGGATATGAAGAAGGGTGTGCTAGCTGGTAAAAACATAAGCGTTGAAGGTGAAGTGGCTCCTAAACCTGCGCAAATCGTTGTAGCAGAACTTGTAGGTGTGAAGGGTGGTTGACAGTTAGGTTAGAAGGTTGACGGGAATGTGATAGTGCAGTCAATTGTACATGCTTCATCTTAATTCCAGTTGAAATTCATTTTAACTTCTGATATTGACAATCCGCTACGTGGATTGTCAGAAGAGGAGGTGTGCGCTAAAGCAAAATCTGGGGGTGATGGTGAAGGGACGCAGAACATCGCCGAGGGAGGTGAGAAGTACGTTGTCCAGGTAGGTGAGAAGGATGTTGTAGAGCAAATGGATCATGAGATTTCTCAAACAGGGGATAATGAATCTCAGTCCCAAGATTTGAATTTTGGGTTGAGTTTTTATTCAACCGCATACCTAAAGGAGGCCTTTTGCGGGGTGCGAGATAGTGGTTGTGGAACGGTTGAAGAGAAGGAACCAGTGCCTCCTAAAAAACCTGAGCCTGTTTCTAGATCTGTCGTTGTTGAGGATGTGTTGATGGGTGTTGTACAAGGTGTGGGTAAGCCACTTGTTGAAGCAACCTGTAACGAACTCAACTCGTGTGAATTTAAGTTGAGATATTATTCAAACGCAGACCTAAAAGAGGCATTTCGGGGAGTGCCATATATCGTATTTAGGCTTGTTGAAGAGTACGTCCAAGGGCGTCCAGGTCTACCTGAACCACTTACCACCAGATCAGTGTGTGTTTTGGATGCGAGTATGGATGTTCTGGAGGGAGTGGAAAAGCCAGTTGTTCAACCATTGTCTTCTGAAATTAAGTTATCTGAATTTGGTCCGGTTGCCTCTGATGGTTGTGGAATAGTAGAAGAGGCAGGGCCCTTTGAACCAGCTGGGAGTGCGGGTGTTCAAGAAATATACGTTCGACAGACTAACCAGACGCATTATCCCTTCTTATTTCATTCTAGTGAGCGTCTAACGTGTATGGAATTGGTCCTGAGAACCTTGGTTTCTCCATTGACTGTGGGGAACCTGTCCCCGAACAGGACTTCGTTTCAAAAGTTCTGCAACTCAATAAGAATCTTCTTTAGACGGCTTTTAGTCTACGTAAAGATATCATGGACTATGCCTTTAATCATTCAACTTCATTTAAGAAATGATAAGTCTATAAATTTCAATGTTTATTATGGTAATCCATGGACTGCTCTCATGCTGTTGCTAAGTCGATTATACATTTATCGCTAATCATAGTATTTTCTTGCAGGGAACCATTGGTAACTACACTGAATTTTACTTTGTATCTCGTGAAGACATGTTAACCCTGGAACCTGGTCAGGAAATTATGTCTTCAGTGATTGATTGTTGGTGCTTACAACTCAATCAGATGATGAATCAGAACACTGCCCCAATACCAAGTTCTCTCAGTTTCTTTGGGCTTAGTCACACTGTACATTTCCTATCTTCACTCAATTTATTTTTTAGTATTACTGTTCTACTTGAACAGCGCAATGAGAACATTATACTTTTGTTTAAACAGAATGCTGCGCTGGATATTTAGAAAGCCAAAAAGAATGGAGTGGTTATTGACAAAACAGATGAGATATGTTATGGTTGGGAGGCTTGGATTCAATCTTACATGACTCCATTTCAACTTGATTCAGATATAGTGAGCTCTAATCTATTCCTGTTATGTAATTTCAGTGTGTAAGTGTAAGTGTAAATGTGAACCATTGAATATGTAAGTGTAAATATGTGCTGCAAAAAAAAAATGATACAATCATTGAATGTGTAAGTGTAAGTGTAAATGTGAAACCATTGAATGTATAAGTGTAAACATGAGACCTGATCTATGAACTTGAGTTGTAAGTGTGAGTGTAAATATGAACCATTAAAAGTGTAAGTGTAAATGTGAAGCATTAAAAGTGTAAGTGTAAGTGTAAATGTGAACCATTAAATGTGTAAGTGTAAGCCTTAGATTTGATCTATGGACTTGAGTTGTAAGTGTAAATGTGAACCATTGAAAGTGTAAGTGTAAATATGTACTTCAATAAAAAAAAATGATACAGTTATTGAATGTGTAAGTGTAAGTGTGCGTCTTGAACTATTGACTTGAGTTATAAGTGTAATTGTGAACCATTAAAACTGTAAGTGTAAATGTGTACTTCAATAAAAAAAAATAATGATACAGCCACTTATAGGTGTATTGAATGTGTAAGTGTAAGTGTGAACACCTATAGTTGTATGTAAGTCTAAATGTGAATCATTGAAAGCGTAAGTGTAAGTGTGAACACTTACAGTTGAGTGTGTAAATGTATTAGACTGAAAGTGTAATTCTGATTTACCTTTAAAATTTGATTACACACATATTTCAGGTCTTCATCCCGATGTTATCTGCAAATAATGACCATTACAGTTGTGCCTGCTTAAACTTCCTATTTGAGCGGATAGACTACCTGTGTAAATGTAATTGTGTAACGGTGACAATGTGTAAATGTGATAATCTGGGACTGTGCAAAAACATATGTGTATATAATCTTCATAAGAAAAAATATTTACACATGCATATGAGGAAATTTACACACGATAGTTACGCTTTTCATTCATAATAATTTACCCTCGACAGTTTGCATATGAACACTCAAAACTATAAACATAATCAGAGTCCAATTTACAGTTGCCTTACCCTTACACTTCTACAATTTGCATATAAAAACTAAAAACTAAACACATATTATGCATTCTTCATATGAAAACAGATTTACACATGCATATGAGGAAATTTACATACGATAATTACGCTTTTAATTCATAATAAAATTCAAAACTCAAAACTATTTGAAAACAGACATAAAAGAATTTACCCTCGACAACTTCAACAATTTCCATGTCAGCCATAATAAGAGCGAATTGTTGTCTCTGATCATTTCTCCTCTTGTTGGGTAAAATGAGAACCGGATTTTTTTAGGGTTTAGATAGAGAATGAGAGTAGAGAGAGGTATTGTGTTGAACTGTGCTAAGAAAGGAATGAGAAAGTGGATGAATAATTAGTATAGGGGATATATGTTTTAACCGCTGACGTGCTTTGTTTTGGTAAGAACAATTTCAGTCACATGCACCCTCTCTCCTATCTCGGCATTTTCCCTTTTTTTCGCGACAAATAAGGCCTATTTCTCTGCATTCATGTCAACCTTCCATCTAGTTGATCTAATGGTCCTTATAAAGACTTAAGGACTCAATTGATATAAAGGACTCATTAGAACTTTACTATATATATATATATATATATATATATATATATATATATATATATATATATATGTATATATGTATATATATATAGAATTAGGATATTGTGTAAACTAAATTAGGGTGCGTACTGCACGAATTCATCAACATCCGTTAGATTAGAACTAAAGCCTAGATCTGACGAACACGCTTTTAAAAAAATAACCTTAAACACCCGACACTCCCCTCATTTCCACACTATTAACAGTGATACATTCTCTCATCCACTATCACCAACCATCGGAGCTTCCAGACGACCGTCGCACATCGTGCTCGGTCACCAAGCGTCTCATTTCATCTCCAACTTTCATCTACTTAAGCTTCATCTCTTCCACAATCCATCCACCTCCATTGTTACAGCTCCATATCCGTTCTATTATAATCAAAGGCAAGCTTTTATTCATACTTCTATTTCTTCTTTAGTTACCAACTTGTATTCGAAACACTAGATTTTAATAAAGAATTCCAATTCTGAAAATTAGGGTTTACTAATTTTGATTTGAGATTGTATATTCTGATTTTGATTTGATAATAGCTTAGTTTGGGATTTTCATGGTAGCTTAGGTTTTGATTTTCATGCTAGCTTAGTTTTTGTAACCTATATTGTGCTTTTTCTTACCTTCTACTGTTAAAGATTGAATCTCTTATGATTTTTTTACAAAACAATGTGCTTTTGTTAACGTCAAACAAAAATAATGTTTGGTTAGGAGATTTTTTGTTGTTTAGTTGCGGGAGCGGTGTCAGGACACTATACATTTAGAATTTCAACTTATGTATTTTCAATTTTATTGTGTTGTATTTTACTTGATTGTTATGCATGTTACCTTGCTAAACTGTAGGTCCATGCCATTTGAGTCGTCAATTACGTATACATAGACAACTACGGAAACTTCGTGTAAAGGGTGGGTTGTCAATATTCACGATGAAGATAAAACACTATTTATCGAAAATTATTTAACTGAAAAGCAAACGTCTATGGATTTTTCATTTGCTCCCTTAAAGGAAATTAAACTCAATGGCAGCCGCCTTCAATCCCAACATGTTGTTTTTAATAATCAAGATCTAATAAATAAAATCTTCACACGAGTTGATTCTTACGAAGATAAGACAAACATGACAATCGTTTGTAGAAATTGGTCTCAACTGTTTCTCGTACACCCAAGAGCACCTCGTATTGAAGTGGCATACTGGATTTCTCTACAACTAAATGATATCAATGGTGTAAGGATTTTTCGTAGGGGGCCTATTATAGTTCATCAAAGATGCAAATGTTTTATGACAGATGATATGATAACCAAACTCATCCTGCATTATCGCCAACAACAAAATCAATTTCAAAGCGCCCATCTTAACAATCTTGATCATATTGCAATCGGACAAGTTAATGAGTTGTTGCATGCTTTGGCTATCCCATCTTAGGCACAAATTAGAGTATTTTCTCTCTCTGCACACTTGCTAACTCGTGCAACTTTATCGTATCTTGATTTACCTTTGCTGATTGACATTTAGCCCAAGTTTGTAAAACTTTTTGTCAATGTAGTATCTGTGTACTCATGGCACTAAACGTTCCAGTCTTACAATTGCCCTTTTCATAGCCTTTTAGTAGTTATTATGTATAGTTATGTAGTTCTTCTGTCGACCTTCTGTATAATCATGTAGTGCTTCGTTTAACATTTTGAATAACATAAGTTGTAATATAATCTTGTACTTTGTTTTCAATATTTCCATGAATCACCTCTTTTCTATGAAATTATTGTGTGTTTGTCAAAATTTAATGTTCTTTAGTTTTCGAATTTCAATTAGTTTTGTCCCTCTATTCTTTCATATTGTTCCGTTCTCCTTACCAATTTTTGTTGATTTCTTTTTTGTAAATGTGTAACATTCTCACTTTCTTGCTTCTATACACTTCTTTGGCTGAATAGATACATTTATCTATGCTTTTACATACACATACTTTGATGCATTTGTAAATGCTAAACAATCACATTTCTGTCTCCCATCTACGTTCTTAAAACTCTATGGACACACATATCTACCTTGTTAGATACTTATACTACCCTATATGCTTAGGGTTCAGTTTAATTCTCTTTGATCTCCGTTCCGATAATAAGGGAAAGGGTTTAGGGTTCAATTAGACGGCTCCGCGGTAGCGGGCTGCCTAATCCAAAACTAAAACCTTTTCTGTCCTAAATTTAGGATACTAGTCCCCCTCATTTAATCCCTTTAACCCTCAGAAAGAGGTTTGCCCTTCCTCTTTTAGGGCTAAGTTTATAGTTTCTGTTCCAATAATAAGGGAAAGGGTTTAGGGTTGGATTACGCGGTTCTGCGGTCCTAATCCAACCCTAAACCCTTTCCCGTCCTAAATTTAGGATACCCAGCCCGCTCGTTTAATCCCTTTTGCCCTCGGAAAGAGGTTCACCCTTCCCCTTTTAGAGCTTAGTTTATGGTTTCCGCTCCAATAGTAAGGGAAAGGGTTTAGGGTTGTATTAAGCGGCTATGCATTAGTGGGCCGCATAATCCAACCATAAACCCTTTCCTGTCGTAACTTTAGGATACACGACCCTCTTATTTAATCCCTCTCCCCCTCGAAAATGGGTTCACCCTTTCCCTTTAAGGGCTCAGGTTATGGTTTTCGTTCCAATAATAAGGGAAAGGTTTTAGGGTTGGATTAGGCGGCTCCACGATAGCGGGCCGCCTAATCCAACTGTAACAGCCCACGTTAATTTAAGAGGTCCAGTGATAGGCTTAAAGGGATTGAAAGTACTACTCATATCAACAAAGTGCACTTTCTTTTATGATCATCTATACAAAAGACCTCCACAGTTAAGCGTGCTTGGCTTGGAGTAGTCTTAGGATGGGTGACCTCCTAGGAACGTTCTCTGGATGCGCATGAGTGAGGACAAAATGCCCTATAAAGGACTCGTGTTGATCTGTGGGCCATGTACACAACCTGGTGAGCTAACATAAGTAACCGCTCCCGACCCGGTTTGGGCTGGGGTGTTACAAGTGATATCATAGCAACCCTGCAACCGTGTGGTGATGGGAGGCAATTGTTATACGCTCCTGGAGCCAGTTGTTATATGCTCCATTGTGATCACCCACCTAGCGAGGGAGGATTCTGGGTTAGCGGTTATGCTCCCAGGTGCAACGAGGACGTTGCGTTCTTCAAGTGTGGATGATAGTAACACCCCACATTAATTAAAGAGGTCCAGTGATAGACTTAAATGACCAGTGCTTAAAGGGATTGAAAGTACTACTCATATGAACAAAGTGCACTTTCTTTTATGGTCATCCATGTAAAAGAGCTCCACAGTTAAGTGTGCTTGGCTAGGAGTAGTTTTAGGATGGATGACCTCCTGTGAAGGTTCCCGCGATGCGCATAAGTGAGGAAAAAATGCGCTACAAAGGACTCGTGTTGATCTGTGGGCCATGTACATAACCTGGTGAGCTATCATAAGTAACCGCTCCCGACCCGGTTTGGGCCGGGGTGTTACACCAACCTTAAACTGTTTCCCCTCCTAAATTTAGGATACCCGGCCCTAAATTTAGGATACTTGGCCCCCTCATATAATCCCTTTCTCCCTTAGAAAGTGGTTCACCCTTCCCCTTTTTGGGCTCAGTTTATGGTTTCCATTAGAATAATAAGGAAAAGAATTTAGGGTTGGATTAGGCAGTTATGCGATAGCGGGCCGCATAATCCAAACCTAAATCCTTTCCCGTCCTATATTTAGGATACCCGAACCCTCATTTAATCCCTTTCCCCCTTGGAAAAGGGTTCAACCTTCCCCTTTTAGGGCAGAGTTTGTGGTTTACGTTCCAATAATATGGGAAAGTGTTTATGGTTTGATTAGACAGCTCCGCGGTAGCGAGGTGCCTAATCTAACCCGAAACCCTTTCACGTCCTAAATTTAGGATACTCGACCATGTATTTAGAATACTCAGTCCTCTCATTTAACCTCTTTCCCCCTCGGGAAGAGGTTCACCCTTCCCCTTTTGGGGCTCAGTTTATGGTATCCATTCTAATAATAAGCGAAAGCGTGTATGGTTAGATTAGACAGCTCCGCGGTAGCGGCCGCCTAATCCAACCCTAAACCCTTTCCCGTCCTAAATTTAGGATACCCGGCCCCCTCATTTAATTCATTTCCCCCTCGAAAAGGAGTTCACCCTTCTCCTTTTAGGGATCAGTTTATGGATTTCGTTCCAATAATAAGGAAAATGGTTAAGGGTTGGATTAGGCGGCTCCGCGGTAGCGGGCCGCCTAATCCAACATTAACCCTTTCCCGTCCTAAATTTAGGATACCCGACCCTAAATTTAGGATACCCGACCCCTTCTTTTAATCCCTTTCCCCCTCAAGAAAACGTTCACCCTTCCCCTTTTTTGGGCCCAATTTATGGTTTCCATCCCAATAATATGGGAAAGGTTTTAGGGTTGGATTAGGCGGCTATGCTGTACCGGGCTGCATAATCTAACCCTAAACCCTTTCCCTTCCTATATTTAGGATCCTCGGCCCCCTCATTTAATCCCTTTCCCTCTTGGAAAAGTGTTCACCCTTCCCCTTTTAGGACTCGGTTTATGATTTCCGTTGCAATAATAAGGGAAAGGGTTTAGGGTTGGATTAGACGGCTCCGCGGTAGCGGGCCGCCTAATCTAACCCGGCCCCTTGTTTAATCCCTTTCCCCCTTGGAAAGGGGTTCATCCTTCCCCTTTTAGGGCTCAGTTTATGGTTTCCATTCCAATAATAACCGAAATGGTTTAGGGTTAGGTTAGACGGCTCCACGGTATCGGTCGCCTAATCCAATCCTAAATCCTTTCCCGTCCTAAATTTAGGATACCCGATCCCCTCGTTTAATCCCTTTCCTCCTTGGAAAGGGATTCACCGTTCTCCTTTTTGGGCTCAGTTTATGGTTTCCATCCCATAATAAGGGAAAGGGTTTAGGGTTGGATTAGGCGACTATGCGGTAGCGGGCCGCATAATCCAACCCTAAACCCTTTCTCGTCCTAAATTTAGGATACCCGGCCACCACGTTTAATCCTTTCACTTCACCCCCACCCTGAAAAGGGGTTCACCCTTCCCCTTTTAGGGCCCAGTTAATGGTTTTCGTTCCAATAATAAGGGAAAAGGTTTAGGGTTACATTAGGTGGCCCACTACTGCAGGCCGCCTAATCCAACACTAAACTCTTTCCTGTCCTAAATTTAGGATACCCGGCCCCCTCGTTTAATCCTTTTCCCCCTCCGAAAGGGTTTCACCCTTCCCCTTTTAGGGCTCAGTTTATGGTTTCTGTTCCAATGAAAGGAAAATGATATAGGGTTGGATTAGGCTGCTCCACGATAACGGGCCGCCTAATACAACCATAAACCCTTTTCCATCCTAAATTTAGGATACCCGGCCCGAAATTTAGGAAACCCGGCCCCCTCGTTTAATCCCTTTCCCCCTCGGAAAGAGGTTCACCCTTCCCCTTTTTGGGCTTAGTTTATGGTTAATAAGGGAAACGTTTTAGGGTTGGATTAGACGGCTCCGCGGTAGCGGGCCACCTAATCTAACCCTAACCTGTTTCACGTCCTAAATTTAGGATATCTGGCTCTAAACTTAGGATACCTGACCCCCTTGTTTAATCCTTTTCCCCCTTGGAAAGGGGTTCACCCTTCCCCTTTTAGGGCTCAATTTATGGTTTCCATTCCAATAATAACCGAAAGGGTTTAGGGTTAGATTAGACGCCTCCACGGTAGCGGTCGCGTAATCCAACACTAAATCCTTTCCCGTCCTAAATTTAGGATACCTGACCACCTCGTTTAATCCCTTTCCTCCTCGGAAAGGGGTTCACCGTTCTCCTTTTTGGGCTCAGTTTATAGTTTCCATCCCATAATAAGGGAAAGGGTTTATGGTTGGATAAGGCGATTATGTGGTAGCGGGCCGCATAATCCAACCCTAAACCCTTTCTCGTCCTAAATTTAGGATACTCGGCCACCTCGTTTAATCCTTTCACTCCCCCCCCCCCCCGCCGGAAAGGGGTTCACCTTTCCCCTTTTATTGTCCAGTTAATGGTTTTCGTTCCAATAATAAGGGAAAGGGTTTAGGGTTACATTAGGTGGCCCACTACTGTGGGTCGCCTAATCAAACCCTTAACCCTTTCCTGTCCTAAATTTCGGATACCCGGCCCCCTCGTTTAATTCTTTTCCCCCTCCGAAAGGGGTTCACCCTTCCCCTTTTAGGGCTCAGTTTAGGGTTTCTGTTCCAATGAAAGGGAAACGGTATAGGGTTGGATTAGGCTGTTCCACAATAGCGGGCCGCCTAATACAACCATAAACCCTTTCCCATCCTAAATTTAGGATACCCGGCCCTAAGTTTAGGAAATCTGCCCCCTTCGTTTAATCCCTTTCCCCCTTGTAAAGAGGTTCACCCTTCCCCTTTTTGGGCTTAGTTTATGGTTAATAAGGGAAACGGTTTAGGGTTGGATTAGACGGCTCTGCGGTAGCGGGCCGCCTAATCCAACCCTAAATAATTTCCTGTCATAAATTTAGGGTACTCGGCCCCCTCGTTTAATCTATTTTTCCCTCAGAAAGAGGTTCACCTTACTCTTTTAGGGATCAGTATTTGGTTTTCGTTTCAATATTAAGGGAAAGGGTTTAGGGTAGAGTTAGGCGTCTCTGTGGTAGCGGGCCGCTAATCAACCCTAAACCCTTTCCTGTCCAACTTTATAGAGGGGTTTTATGCACTAGATATGTCTTTACTTACTACGTACGTTTCAAAAGGGTCATATGTTCATTTTAAATGAATAGTAGGTTCGTTTCTTGCAATCCAATTTCACTTTTTTTTATATGTGTCTTAAAAGTTGATGCTAGACCATCCTCTAAATTGGTGTTTCTGCTTGAACCGATATGAAGAAAAAGGCGATGGGTGATCATAGTCCAAGCCCAAGCAAGACGAAGGACTCTCCTGCTAGGAAAAGAAAAAGATATGATGGTTCCATTATTTTTCTACCTAAACGTCACTTTCTTAGCATTTCTCTTTGCTCCTAGTCTGTCTTTACCATAACATGAAATCATAGTTGTGACATATGCCTTTATATATGAACAGATTTGAAGAAACCAAAGGCGAGAGGTGGGAAAGATGGTGAAATTACAAGTAAGTCTAGTATAGTTCCAACATCATCAAAGAGATCTCGTGCTAGGAATGATATTGACATTGAGAAGGGAGAAAGAAATGATGATTCCAGTGTATTTTTTAGGACAAAAATGTCACCAAAATTCGTGTTAACATTTATCAACCAACAAATCATTGATCAACAAAATTTAGATATAAAGTTAATGGGTTTTGGAGGCCTACTAATGCTTAAAACTGACATGGTTCTCGGGTTTTTATCTTATTGATTGGTTTCCACCTTTAACACGTGTTCAACGTCTCTTATGGATGAAAAACTTTTGATTACTGATAAAGATGTTTATCTAGCTACCGGAATTCCTATGGGTCCGAAAAAATAGAAATAGGCACTTTATATGACCAGAATAAGGATTTTTTGGAGTTGAGAGGTAATTGGTTGAAGCATTTTAGTGATAGTCACACAAAAGTTAAGATACAAGAACTATTTCATTTGATGATTACTCAGCAAAGAGGTGGGGATAACTTTAAAAAGAACTTCATAGTTTTTATAGTCTGAACTTCTATTGAATAGCCCACGGACCCCCTGCTGGGCCTTCTATTCAAGAGCCTACGCACACCCCAGCTAGGCCTTCTGATCAAGCACCTTAGACGATGAACAAGCTAAAGACGGGGAGCTATATTGTTAAGAAGTTAACGGATGCTACAAACGGGTTTGATGTTGCATATAATACATTCTTGGATGTCCAGACTTAAGCTAAAATAGAGCGGCCTGATTGTGATGTTGTGCAAAACATGGCGTCCATGGCAGAAGCATTAGGTCAAGGGTATCATTTGTCTCAGAAAAGCAAAGATGAAGTCAGTCATGTTCAGGGGAAGGAGAATGGAGCAAAAACGGCTGTTGTAAAAAGGAAGGGGATTGAAAAAGGCAGTGATGAATGAAAAATGACTACAGGGATTGAAGATATACCCTCGGATCCACGTAGTGAATTTTCTAAGCAAAAATTCTTAAGCAAAGACGAGTTATGGGCAGCCCTTATGAAACTTAAAATTGCTTTGGGCAAGCGCCCCGCTAGTGAAACCAAGGAAACTATAAGTGAGGTAAGAAAGGAGACTATAAGTGTACCTCGCAACTCAAAGATGTCTCCTCTTATTTTAGTGGACTCGGAGACCTAGGATTTTGAGCCATTGAACAATGAGAAGCAAGCATCTACATCACGACGGTTGACACCTTCTCCATGGTTTACACCCCCTTATTTTCCGTCACCCCTTATTATTTCGCCACCTTCTTTTAAACTACTTAATTTAGAGTCGCAAGAAGGCGTCTCTCCAATATAACCTGCATGTGAAAGATCACCACAAGTGTCCCCTCCTGGATCACCTCTCTGTGTCTCACCTGTCTCTTCTTTACCTCCAGAGCGAGAGTTAGTTATTCCTTCGAGTCCTGGATCTCCACCAGCTGAGATTCTACAGATAAGAGGAGTAGAGTGCCTACTGAGGTGTTTAGATCACCTTTTCTACAGAGGAATGTTAGGGTCATGGGGGACTTGAATCAATGTGAAAAAGAAGTATTTGAGTATGTTTTTGGGGAGTTGTTTGATGACAGCTATGCAGCTTGTAACTAGTCATGTTAGATACTTTATTTTTATCTTGTAGATACACTTATACTAAATTCTCTATTTTACCTTACAGTGAAATTCTTTTCAAAAATGACATCCATTCACTTACTCGGGCAGATTTAAAGAGTATACTCTCTAGTGAGATAGTGTCTCATACGGTTACATGTCTATGGTGTCACATTTTGAACAAGAGTGAAAAATCAAATCACGTGAATCACCGACAAGGTTCTATATGCCTCTTAGAACGTGTAACGTAAGTGTCATTTCATTCTTTTAACTCTTATTCTTATTTCTTATGTTATTAAAAAAATTCATCTTACATATAATTATAGACTTTTCTAAATTTTTTTAGACAAGAAGGGAATTTGATGATTTTGTATGAGCGGCTCTTGTGAGTATTTTTAAATGAATATGTTCATTATTGACATGTGATATTTGTTCTAGCTAAATTTTATGACTTTTTTCTATCTTCAGATTTGCTACCCGCAACCATTCGCGTTTTATTTTGATTTCCCCAAACAAAAGTTACAAGTCTAACACCATATGGAGAAGAATTCCCTCTGTAATACTACAGTTTTCTATGTCTATGGGTACTCTATCGAGTGGGACTTACTCTGTCAAGTAAGTAACTTTTTTACGCAAAACAGTAGTCTTCCTGATGGTTACTCGATCGAGTAAGTGTGACACTCGATCGAGTAACGGGTACTCGATCGAGTAAGTGACTTACTCAATCGAGTAAGTGTGTTTTACGGGATTGTTTAGCCGGGTTTTGTTAATAACGCGAGATTAATATAATAGGCTTCCGTCATTATTTTCTAAACATTTTTATCATAATAAAACCCTTCAAAAGAAGATTAAAAGTTATGTTGTTCGCATCTCTCGCATTATTAGCAAATCCCAAGGCTAGGATCATCGGATTGTCTCGTTCGTTATACTGTTGTGATCGTTCCGTCAAGGGTAAGCTTCTTGTATAATTTTTATAGTATTTAATTGAGTCTGGTTAAACCTTAATTGGGTAGATTTGGGGGATTTAGGAGTATTATGATGTGTTGGTAGTAATTCTCTTATACATGTTATAGGAGGAGGATTCGTAGAGGAGAAGTTCTGATTAGCTGCTAGACGGTCTCGTGTGATTGATATTCCAGGTAGTGTTTCCCTACACAGTATTGATTACATGGTTATGTTGGTAATTAAGTGTTGTTGTTGTATGTCGTATGGGCATTGGAATCTGATTTGGTGATTGTTGGTAGTGTAATATGATTATCGTATAACTGTTTGTGGTTTGTGAGGTGCGTCCTCGGCTGAGTGGAGTCACTTGAGGGAGTGGTTTCACTGTTAGAAATTATTAATCTCATTAATTTGACATATTAAAATATGTGAGAAATTATTTAGTCATAAAATAATTACAATTCTTATGCATGCAAACTAAATAAGAAGAGATAAGAAAAACGATTTCTCACCATCTAAATTTCGGTCATTTGTGGGCACCAACAAGATCTCCTTCTTGTTAGTTCTTGAGCTTTCCAACAATGGATGAACAAGATTCAAGTTTAGAATCTCTCCCAAAAGCATATACCCAAGGAAACCTCTTAAAGACTAAAATAATATGATCTAGTATTAGGATTAGTCTTACTTAAAATTTTGACACAAAAATATTAATTTGTTGTCCTCTATTTCGGTTAAGAGGAGAAGAGATTAGTGAGTTTTATTTCTCCAGGATTTTCACAAATAGTAGAGAGTTTTTGTCTATTTCTTTCTTTCTCTAGAAATTATAGATTTTGAATGAATAGTTAATTAAAGAGAAAACTCCTCTTTTTCTTTTGTTTTGGCCGAAAAAAGGGGCTTGGGTAGGTTGCAAATATTTTTCATTTTTTCTCTTCACAAGAGACTAGGCATGCAACCCTAGTTATAGGTTTGTTCTTCTCAAGATGTCTAGTCTTGCATGCCTACAACCTAGGGTTATGATTGTTGGAGCTGGTGTCCTCCACAAATTAGTGTGATAACATTTGTAAATCTCTTACAGGTTCACAAGGGTATACTTCGTATATTTAATCAGTTGATTAACGTTTACCTAATAACGGTTGGCTTGCTAGAAAGTTTGACGTTATTATCATACAGATGGCGGTGATCAACTGGTCCCTAAAGGTCACACCTATAGGACGTGTTTGAGAAATGTGGTTATAGAAATATAATTACATTGATGCCCAAAATGACTAAAAAGTTGGTCAATGTGTTGATGAGATAATTATTTAATGAAAATTAAATAATATTAAGTTGAGATGAATTAACTGTCAATTCGTAAATTAAATATAATAAGTTATATTTAAATTAAATATATATAAGGTTAGTTTGGACGAATTAATCTGTTAATTCGTAGTTAAATATAATCAGTTGTATTTAATATCAACAAGTTGAATGTGTCATAGTGGTAATAGTGAGGGTACACAAGCCAAGAGGTCATGGGTTCGATCCTCACTAGATGACAATTTAACACATTTTATATATTTTTGGAAAGACCAAAATAAGGAGAAAAATACTCCTTATTTCGGTTCACTTGGCCGAAATTAGGGAAAGTTTTTCTTTTCCTAATTGACTCCAAGTTTCGGTGTGTATAAAAAGAAAGGTAGAGAATTATTTCTACCTCAATGTTTTTTATTGACCTTGCCTCCTCTTTCTCATCACAAGAACAAAAAGACAATTAAATTTTACAGAAAAGTTTAGATTGATTTCTAGCATAATCAAAGGGCATATCTCAAATCGTCTTGGGTGCAACTAATAGGCGAATATCAATTTTGATATTGTTCTTAGGCCATATTTGCTAGGTCCAAAGGTTATTTCTGAATCGTTTACTTTTGTTTATGTATTTTATTTTATGACCATTGATCATCTTTATTAAATCGTTATAATCTTTCAAGTTTAAGGGAAGTATACAGATTTATTTCTCACAAGTGGTATCAGAGCTTTTGGCTACGATTTTAATTTTGATGATTTTCATAAATTATGTATTTAAACTATAACCTAATTTTCGAGAAAATAAATTAGGGTTTCGTTTTTTTTTTCGGTTGAAATTTTTTTTAGCCGAGACCTTTTTTTTCCCCTTTCGGCCTGTTATTTTTTTTCGTTTTTCGTTTTGTTTGATGATTTATATTCAATTTCTTTTGATCATATCATTGTTTTAATCGGTTAAAATTATCATATGAAATATTGGGAAATTTTGATTTAATGCAGATTAAGTTAGAATAGTTATAGTATCATCATGTCATTGATACAAGAACTTGTTTTTGCTATATAGTTTTAGCATATAAGATTAATCATGATTGTTAATTCATTTGCTAAACCATGTTCTATTAGCAACTATAAACTTTGTTCTTCATCAATTTTTGTATTAGGGCTTTTTGCCGCAAAAGGAAAATAATTTTGACGGCTCAATTTTTTTTAGGTATGCCGTGAAAAAAAACGTTTTTAGGTTATTTTTTTCTCTATTACCGAATCAGGAAAAAAAAAAGAAGGAAAGTTTTTTTTCGGAAAAAAAAATTATGAAAAGTTTTTTTTCTTTTTCTTAATTGCCGAATAAAAAAAAAAGGGGAAGGGGCTGTTTTTTTTATGATCAGCCGTGAAGTAGCTGTTAAAAAAAAAAAAAAAATTTGTTTATTTTTTTCAGCCGAACCAATTTTAATTGGTTTTTTTTTTTTTTTTTTTGGCCAATTAGTTATTGTGAATCGGTTCACAAACTAAAGATACCGAGTTATTTTAAAGCGGTTTAAAATTTTGACGGATAGAATTCATATTATAAGTTTAATATGGATTGAAATGAAATTAATGTGATTAAATTGCGGAATTGTCACTTAATTTAATTTAAATAGGTGGTTTGGATAAATTAATCAACATAATTAATGTATTGTATTATGTATGTTTAATTTATTTTAGTTGATGCTTTTATTTTTGTTGAATGAATCGAATGAATGAATTTTATTTACGTAGTTATTTTTGCAATCGGTTGTATTTTGTAATACTTAGTGTGGCCTTAGTCAAATTATGTTTTCGTAATGAGGGAAACATGATTTCTTATGTAATTATGAGATCTCGAATCTCCTTTATTTTAGTTTTGGGTTTTGAAATTAGAATGTAATTAATAGGTCAATTATGTAATTTTATTTATTGTAATTTCAAAGAAGACTAAAGATGAAGATTCAAGCTCACTCCCGCTACATGGATCAAGATGGAACATCAAGACAAGCTTCTCGGGTCCAAGGATGGATTCCAAACTTGTATTTATTGTTCATTTTGATAGGATAGGCCACACTAGGACTTTTACTTTTTTTTTTTTACGTTTTTCATTTTATTGCTTTTCATTCACATGCTGGTAATTGTATCATATTCCGCCTAAAACCAAACCACCTACTACTAAAATGCATGAAAATTGACTCATATAGTTGTATGTTAGTTTTCATGGACATGCAGATGTCACAGTCTATAAGCCATCACTTTAGTTTAAATCATTCTCGCATGCTAGATTATAGTTCACTTAAAATGAATTAAAAATAGTTGATGGGATCTTCCTCTAAAACGGAAATTGAGATTAGTCTTTATAAGGGAAAACATCTATGAGTCCCTTCTTCGTCGGTAGGCCTAATATGACCCCTTCTACGTTGGGTAAGTAGTTGTGTTGACTTAGTTTACCTCAACATCATAGTCCGAAGAGTTTCTCGTGATTATGATGGACTAAAGATAGAATTTACAGAAATTTATCGACCAGGAATTCTAAGGGTAGAATTAGCTAACAGGTTAGCTTATCAATTTACAGAGAATTGAGTCTTGGGTTCATTTATATAATTCTTGAGGGAGGTCAGTTGTATAAATGTTTTTGAGTCTACGCGTTATGACATTAGTTCATTAGACTTAAAATAAAAACGATGCATGCTTATTATTTTATTCTTCTTTCGCAGTGTAGAACACGCTTCTTATCAATAATACTGTTACAACAAATGGCTGGAAATAACGCAATCCCAATGCCTAGTGCCACACTAGATCGTTCGTCCTAGCTTAAAATGTTCATGGACCAAATGAATCAGTCCACTCGACTGAAGAATGATGGGTCCAATTTTGCGGACTGGGAGGCGGCACTACGGAATGCTGCCACTGCTAACGGTAAACTCAGGTATTTAACTGAGCCAATACCGGTCAACCTAGGCCCAAATGCAGGAATAAACGAGTCACTCGCTTATAGTGATTTCGTTATGGAAGCGGGTGCGATAAAGAACGTACTCATCTTTGCAATGGAAACCAATTTGCAGAGACGCTTCATTGCCCAAGGTGCAAACAAGATTTCCACCACGCTCACTAACGAGTTCTCAAAGGCACCGAGAATCGTTACATATGAGCATACCTGTCGCTTCTTTAATGCGAAACTCCAGAAGGGCCAACCAGTTAGCCCACACATTCTTCACATGATTGAGAATGTCGAGAAATCGAGTCACCGAATTGTAGAATCGGTGAGAGCATTGTCATTGACCGAATGCTTCATTCTCTTCACGATGGTTTTGCCCTTTTCAGGGCGAACTACTACATGAATGACTTGAAAAAGAGTCCTCATGAGCTACACTCCCTTCTCGTACAGACCGAGAAGGATATGAAATTGAGTGGGAGCATGAAGCAGGATGTTCTCACGATTCACAACAAGAGTAAAGGTAAGGGCAAGCCTCATGGCGACCTAGCTGTAGGTAAGCCAAAGTTTAAGAAGCCAGGAAACGGTAAGAGTGCACCTGGTGAGACTAGTGGCTCACAGGGCAAGACAAAGAGCAAGGGCGGTGACATAGAGTGCCACCATTGTCACAAGACTGGACATTGGAGGAGGAACTGTCCCGTCTACCATGAGGACATCAAGGCATGCCGCGTCGTTCCTGTTGGTATGTCATCTTATAGTCATATGATTGAGATTAACCATGCAAGTTTCGGAACTTGGGTACTAGATACTTGGTTGTGGTTCTCATCTCAGTAATCATTTGCGGGGCCTAAAGAACATCATACCTCTCGAAAAAGGTGATGTGGACTGCGAGTCGGAATGGAGCACGAGTAGTCTTGCCTCGAAGGGAACATATGTAATCCAACTCCCTAGTGGTTTTGAGTTATCTTTAAATAACTATTACTATGTACCCAGTTTATCTAAGAACATTATTTCTGTTTCCGTACTAGCTAAAGACGGTTTTGCATTTTCAATAAAGGATAATAGTTGTATTTTCTCTTTTAATGAAATGATTTATGGCAATTCCATGAATGGAATTTATATCTTAGATCAAACCACGGAAATATTACACATGAATAATAAGAAATTAAAGGTTGGTGACAAAGATCAAACCTATCTATGGCATTGTCGAATGGGACACATAAATGAGAAATGCGTAAAGAAACTCGTCGATAATGGGACTATTCCCTCATTCGGATTTTCTGCATATGGCACGTGTGAATCATGTCTCATTGGCAAGATGACTCGAATTTCCTGCAAAGGTGTTGGAATGCGCGCTAGTGACCTATTAGGACTCATACATACGGACGTATGTGGACCTATGTCAATTACCGCTGGAGATGGGTATAGATATTTTAACACTTTCACGGATAATTTGAGTAGATACGGATATGTCTACTTAATGAAGCATAAAAGTGAGTCCTTTGAGAAATTCAAGGAATACCAGAATAGGGTACAGAACCAACTGGGTAGAAAGATTAAAGCACTCCGTTCAGATCGTGGTGGCGAATATCTTTCAAATGAGTTTGATCAACACCTAAAAGACTGTGGAATCGTTTTGCAGTTAACTCCACCTGGAACACCTCAATTGAATGGTGTGTCCGAACGGAGAAATAGAACCTTACTTGATATGGTTCGATCCATGATGAGTCACACCATAGTGTCTGATTCATTATGGGGTTATGCTCTTTTGTCACCGCTCTTATACGTAATCAAGTCCGTCTAAAGTCACGACAAGACTCCATATGAAATGTGGAAGGGAACAGTACCTAACTTGTCCTTTATTCGGGTTTGGGGCTGTGAGGCTTATGTCAAGTTGAGACACGAGGATAAGCTCTGCCCGTGATCGATCAAGACATACTTTATAGGTTATCCAAAAGGAACATTTGGTCATTACTTCTATTCGCCAACCGAACATCGAGTTTTTGTTGCGGCTAGTGCGACGTTCTTAGAGAAAGAATTTCTCGAGAACAAGTCGAGTAATAGAACCTTCGAGCTGTCGGAGATTCCAGAACCAACAACCGAGGAACAGATGGAGGAAGCTGTACCTCCAACTGATGATACGGTTAATATTCCTAAAGAACCTAGGAGGTCGGGTAGAGACTCTCATCCTCCGGACAGATACATTGGTATGGTCGAGGAGAATGACGTTTTACTTCTAGAAAGTAATGAACCCGCAACCTATAAAGGTGCTATGGCCTATTCCGACTCAAAGCTATGGCTCAAAGACATGCAATCCGAGATGGACTCCATGTATGAGAATAACGTATGAGATTTAGTTGATTTACCTAATAAGGTAAAACCTCTACAGTGCAAATGGCTTTACAAAATAAAGCGTGCTGCAGACGCGCAACCAGATATCTATAAGGCACGACTTGTGGCAAAAGGTTTCACTCAAGTGCAAGGATTGCATTATGATGAGATTTTTGCACCTGTAGTCATGCTACGTTCCATTCGGATAATCTTAGCGATTGCCGCATTTCATGATTATGAGATTTGGCAAATGGATGTGAAAAACCGCCTTCTTAAACGGTTATTTGGAGGAAGAGTTGTACATGGTGCAACCCGAAGGTTTCATAGATCCTAAACATCCTAAGAAGGTATGCAAGCTTAAGCGTTCCATTTATGGACTTAAGCAAGCTTCTCAGAGTTGGAATCATCGTTTTGACCAAGTGATAAAAGAGTATGGTTTCACTCGATCGGTCGAAGAACCATGCTTATATATCAAGTCGAGTGGGAATCCGTATCTACCGAGATGAAAGATGAAAGATCTGGGTGAGGCACAGCGTATTTTGGGAATCCGTATCTACCGAGATAGATCACGACGGACGTTATCACTTAGTCAGAAGTCTTACTTAGATAAGGTTCTTGAGAGGTTCAGCATGACCAACTCCAAGAAGGGGAACCTTCCTATGACGACTGGGATGCAGTTGAGCAAGTCTCAGTCACCCACGGCGCCTTAAGGGATTGAGCGCATGAGTCGTGTTCCTTATGTATCTGCAATAGGATCGATCATGTATGCCGTGATATGCACACGTCCAGACGTGGCATATGCATTGAGTATGACGAGTCGGTACCAAAAGACTCCAGGTGAAACACACTGGATAGCAGTTAAAAATATCCTCAAGTACCTACGGAGGACTAAGGATTGGGTATTGACTTATGGAGGCGATACTAAGCTATGCGCGCAACCTACATCGCAGATGCTAGCTTCCAAACGGATCGAGATGATTCAAAATCTCAGTCCGGGTTCGTCTTCACTCTTAATGGTGCTGCGGTCAGCTGGAGGAATTCCAAACAGAGTGTTGTAGCAGATTCTACTACTGAATCCGAGTACTATGACGCTTCGGAGGCAGCAAAGGAAGCGATATGGATGTGTCAATTCTTACAAGGGCTTTCGGTAGTTCCTCGTTCGAATGACCCGATCACCATCTATTGTGACAATAGAGGTGCCATCTTCCAGGCTAAGGAGCCAAAGTCTAGCAACAAATCTAGACATGTACCTCGGAAGGCTCACCTGATCCGTGATTACGTGGAGCAAGAAGAGATAGTGATTGACAAGATTGCGACGGATGATAACATCGCGGATTCTCTCACCAAACCGTTGAATTATGATAAGCATGTAGGGCATGTTAATTCCATGGGAATTAAACATGTTCCAGAGTTGTAGTACTTGATTATGGATTTGATACATTATCTTTTTCATATATTATTTATAAATTCATCGTTTTATATATATAATATTTTGTTTTTTATGTGGATTGTACTGACAACATTGAACACCACAAAGTGAACTGAATTATATTATATTTGTTTTGGTCTGTAATCGCCAATGTGAGCTGATAACTCCGGCTATTATATTGTGCAGTCGATTGATGGTGGGTTCAACGAGCCATAAGTTAAACGGTTGACTAATCGATCACAGATACGAGATTATGACGATATCTCGTAGGACAACTTTTTGTGACAACGTAATGGAGTCCTAAATGTTTAATAACATTCGGTGCCAGGTCGTGGATAGGACATCCATTGTGTTCCTAGAGTCGATTCTTTTGACTATCAACTGTCTCTTGAGATTAAGGCAGTTTTTGGGTGACTTTGGTTTCTTTCTCACGGTCTACCGTGAATCGGGCTAAGTAGATTTTTTCCGGGTCATTTCATCGTGCTTAAATCACAGGATTCGAGTTGAGGAAAATATCCAACCCTTATCAGGTATAGTTATTTCTCAGGGCCACTCGAGGAGTTGTAACTGAAATGCATGGCCATGCTCGAATGTTGATTCGTTTATAAGTTAAGTTACTCTCTAGTCGGGAAAACCACTCTTGATACTGATCGCTTGTAAAATACGACCTTTGTGAATTCGGATTTGCAAATTGTTTTACATTGAGTGGGAGAAATTTTATAGGATATGAGAATCGGTTATCGCACATACACTTGTGAGGACAAGTGGGAGTTTGTTGGAGCTGGTGTCCTCCACAAATTAGTGTGATAACATTTGTAAATCTCTTACAGGTTCACAAGGGTATACTTCGTATATTTAATCAGTTGATTAACGTTTACCTAATAATGGTTGGCTTGCTAGAAAGTTTGACGTTATTATCATACAGATGGCGGTGATCAACTGGTCCCTAAAGGTCACACCTATAGGACGTGTTTGAGAAATGTGGTTATAGAAATATAATTACATTGATGCCCAAAATGACTAAAAAGTTAGTCAATGTGTTGATGAGATAATTATTTAATGAAAATTAAATAATATTAAGTTGAGACGAATTAACTGTCAATTCGTAAATTAAATAATAATTTATATTTAAATTAAATATATATAAGGTTAGTTTGGACGAATTAATCTGTTAATTCGTAGTTAAATATAATCAGTTGTATTTAATATCAACAAGTTGAATGTGTCATAGTGGTAATAGTGAGGGTACACAAGCCAAGAGGTCATGGGTTCGATCCTCACTAGATGACAATTTAACACACTTTATATATTTTTGGAAAGACCAAAATAAGGAGAAAAATACTCTTTATTTCGGTTCACTTGGCCGAAATTAGGGAAAGTTTTTCTTTTCCTAATTGACTCCAAGTTTCGGTCTGTATAAAAAGAAAGGTAGAGAATTATTTCTACCTCCATGTTTTTTCTTGACCTTGCCTCCTCTTTCTCATCACAAGAACAAAAAGACAATTAAATTTTACAGAAAATTTTAGATTGATTTCTAGCATAATCAAAGGGCATATCTCAGATCGTCTTGGGTGCAACTAATAGGCGAATATCAATTTTGATATTGTTCTTAGGCCATATTTGCTAGGACCAAAGGTTATTTCTTAATCCTTTACTTTTGTTTATGTATTTTATTTTATGACCATTGATCATCTTTATTAAATCGTTATAATCCTTCAAGTTTAAGGAAAGTATACAGATTTATTTCTCACAATGATTGTGTCTCCATTTAAATATAAACAACACAATATAAACTATATACTCCCACCCTTATTTTCGGTACATGCTTAAAATGGAGAATTCATTTTATTTTTGTCGTTTGTCAAATTGTGACAAATGTGACATGTTACTTAACATGTGAATTTGTAATGTATTTTTATCATATTAAAAATCAACATACTCATAAAATATGTCATTTACAAAATCGACTAGTAATTCGTAATTACTTGTACCAAAACGGTTTATCAAATTATAAATTACAACGTCTTGTATTTAAAATAAATTATTCATTCAATTTCAATTCCAAATTGTTTCGTAAACAATAATTTTATCTAAGTAATAAAACAATTCAATTACTTAGACCGTATCTAATATAATCGAATTACAATGAGACACGTTAATTTTACTCACAAAATCATTCGTCAATTTTAAGCAATTTAATTAACTCGTATCGGCATACGATTAATTAAATAAACAATTAAGAGTATTTCCCTATAGGTATGACCTAAGGGGATCAACTGATCACCACTGTCGCACGACAGTAATGTCAAACTCTAGTTAACCAATCATTACCCATATGTATGGACCAGTTGACTGTAAAAATATTACATCCCACATGTATTCTAAAAATGAGATTTAAACATGTGATCATCATGATCAACAGTTGTGATCGCATTATTGTCGGAGGACACATATTCCAACAATCTCCCACTTGTCCTCAACAAGTGTGCGTCACCAATTCTCTTGTCCTATTACTATATCCCACTCAATGCAAGGTGTCTTTCAGGTCGTACTTGCAAGTGATCATATCAAGAGTGGTTTCCTCGATCTGGAGAATAACTGATTGACCGGAATTATCCACTATGGATACCTTCCGAGCGTGGCCACGCATTTCCAGTTCATTACTCCTCGAGTGGCCCTGAGATATTGTTTTAACCCTGACAAGGGGGTGGACAATTCCTATCGCACTTATTCCCTTCGATTAGCCACAGCCATCATAACCCAAAATATGCCCATTTGACCCCATTTACGAAGGTTGTAGTAACACAAATCAAAGTTAAACTGAAACTGTGCGACCTTAGACGAACAGTCTTTAGTCAAAAAAATCGACTCATTAGAATACTATAGTAGCTCTCGCCACGACCAGGCTATATAAATTTGCCAGAACTCTATAAGTGGTCATAAGGCCCGACAATATGTTCCTAACAATCTGCCTATGTGATCGATTAGTCATCTCATATGACTCTATGGCATTTGAACTTGCCATCAATCGCATCACACTCTAGTCACTTCGAGACGTCACCTCATACAAGTGACTATGGGCGAATACCATGTTAATCCGGGTTCACATTAACGGGGTTCAATATTGTCTCTACAACCCGTTTGGATGTAACAAAGTATATAAGGAGTTTTCAGATTTTAAAAACTCGAACGACAAATGTGATTATCATATGAGTAGTCAATACTTGATTACTACTTCATATCTAATTTAGATCTTGTATGTATTTGTTCATCTCAATTCAATTGAAATGACATGACTCATCATGTTAAGCCTATGAGAAGGCTTTGGTTAGTAGGTTTTATCAACTTCTTGTACCTTACTCAACCTTACTACATACTCATTTTCCTTTGTAATCTATACATTTGCATCTCAATTCAATTGTCACTTGTGTAACACCCTTACACAAAATTGCATCAAAAACACTTTACATTACATCCTTAATGTTTCTGCAAGCACTTAAGGGTAATCTTTATGGCTTACTTTGTAACTATTACTTAAATTCGATTTGAAACAATTCATCATACTTAAAGTATATGAAGTGTTATACATCATTTCCTATTTAATTGATTCAAAGAAATGAAACAAATGGAATCAATCAAATATGTTCAACTCGATTGAACTAATCATGAATCTTATCAACATAAGACTTCTTATTTGATGCTAATATCATGTGGATTTATCTACATAAATCTGGATATTAAAGATGTATTATATTACTCCAAAACTATTAAATCATTCCCAATGATCAATATGTCATCCACATATTAGACTGATTAAAAAGTCCGTAACTCCCACTAAACTCCATGTATAAACACAACTTCTCGACTTATCGAGAAACGTTTTATAACATGATCAAAACAGTGATTCCAACTCATTGATGTCCTACTTAAGACCCTCTCTTAAGTTTCACATTATCCTAGGATTACAAGAATCTACAAAAGTCAAGAAATGTATTGAATACATTCCTTCTAATTGAAGAAGTGGGTTTTAGATTCACTCGTTATATGTATATCATCATAATGAAAAAAAATCCCTAAGAAGATCCGAATAGTGCAAAACACTTTGCTTGATATCTCTCTTTGATATCCAACAATTCCATTCGGAATTTATTTCGGATTTTCATGGCTCTAAGCCTTGTATTGAGTTGTGACTTAAACACTCTTATGTAAGTCATATATTCATTACTTTCCAGAAGTAACTTGAATCAAACAATTTCTTTGTAAGTTGTAAGCTCTTTAATTTAAGCTATTTACTTTCTTAAAAGTAACACTAATTCATCATCTTCAACAAGTGATGGCTTCAACCTCCTAGGTTTTGAAGAAACAACGTCTTACAAATAATGCGATTACAACGTCTTACACAAAACGTCTCATGTAGCCAAGAAAGACCAGTTTCTTGCGACATAACATTCTTTGTGGCTTTTGAATAATTTCTCCCACTCTATCTTCTAGAAATAAACTTGTATTCTAGAAAAACAGCTTCACGAGCCACAAACCCTTTGTACTCGTGATCATAATAAGGAAAAATGAGCATTTGTTTCTTCTGAAAACTTACAAACATGGTACCCTACCATTTCATATTTCATATGATTCGTTTTAGATTTAGTGGAAAAATAATTTAGACAATATGATAAAATCCCCAAAAGGATCAAGTAACTCAAAGTAACTTGATTGAAGTCCAAACCATATCGAATAGCATTTGATTTCTTTATCCAACCACACATTATCCCATAATGTATGCTAAGAGAGATTTACTTGTGATACTATATCACATTTCCTTTGGCTTATATCAAAGTCTTCACTTTGATAATCCTATCACGACTAAATCGTGATTCTTTGAATTCTTTGAACTTCTTCATAGATTTCTTTATTTACCTTATTAAGTGAACACATTAGTGTCAACTTAAATCGTTGGTAAAAGTAAATGATCAACCTATTCTGTATCAATGATTCACATTCTCGATCTCCTTTTCAACCAAAAGCACAAGACCTCTTGCTTTGAATACAAGATACGCATATACCATAAGATCTAATGGTTTCAAGAGTACTCGATAACTCTTTGCGTTCATCATTCCAGAATCTAAGGTTTAATCTTGGGTTACCAATTTGAATCTTGCATCATCTACATGATATATCATTCTAGTTTGGTTTAGAATATAATTACCTTTGATAATGGGGTAGCCATACATCAAATCATGGTGTATAGGGTCACAAAAGTGAACCTCTTATGTATCTTAACAAAATTATATTCTTATTTAGAGTTTATTCACTTAATAGTCATAATTAAGGTATAAAAATAAACCCAAAACTAGATTGAGTACACAATGACTCTATCTCTCGACATCATTGTTGCTAATCGTCATATTCTAATCATCATATGTATCAAATACAATGATGAAAACCACCACCGGTTTCTTATATTGACGAAGTAGTATTAGCAAAATTTATGTTAATCGAATAAACATTTAAAGAAGAAGGTCCCATTAGATGTCCCACAACTAACTTGTTGATTCTTCAATAATTTGGGGTAGTTTCTTCCTAGTGTCCAACATTTAAGACAATGGAAACTTTATCTGTCGGGATTGATATGCTTAGTAATGTTATTCTCAATAACGTTACTTTTAACATTGCCTTGTGTTAGGCCTGGAAATCCGCAGACCACCCTGATCAGCATTTCATCTAAACCTGACTGCCAGGCTCTCAGGGTGCCAGGCTCTCAGGGCACATAAAGTTAGGCGCCACGCCATGGAGAGGACAACGGTTCAAATATCAGGACAATATTTGACCATATCCGCGTATATTAATGGAAATAAATACGCAGCATTAAGTATAAAGATTATGCAGTAATTACGGTAATTAAGAGGGAAATATTCAGCAATTATTGCCAGCAATTATGGAGAATATTCAGCCTTCAATACTTGATCATACAGCCGTTCAAGATAGGAAAGCTATATAAGAGACACTTTGAAGATATTGGGGACACATCATTCGTACACAAGAAGAAGAACACATATTACTTAGAAATACAAGCATTGTTGTTATCATAAGAATATTCTGTCAAATCATATAGTGAAATCCTCTCCTGGCTTGGTGCCCGTGGTTTTTTCCCATTCAAGGGTTTTCCAAGTACAAAATTGTTTGTCTTGTTATTTTTGTTATCTTATTTACAGCTTAATATCGTACCCCGTCAACCTGACCAGAAATCTAATTAGAGCTAGTTAACCCTGCACGATATCACCCTGACCTGATTTCGCCTTGCGCAAAATCCACACAAAACAATTGGCGCCCACCGTGGGGCCTCTAGCTCTTTAATCCTTTTTTCTTACCTTAGAAAAACCTAAAAAAAACCTACAAAAATGACCCAACCCACCGTTGAAGAACAATTGAATGCGGCTCTCCAAAAAATCGCTGAGTTGGAAAGCCTGAAAGAAAAAGTGGCCCAAACTGAAGCAGAGATCCTGCAATTGAAAGAATCTGAGTCAGCCCTGAAATAAAAACTGGAAAAAACCCAAGGGGCAGGCTCTAGGTTCCAACCAGGAACCTCATTCTCATCAATCATCAAAAACATTGATTTCTCCAGTTTTGGGAGCCCAAATATCCCCAAAGCCATTAACGTAGATGGTGATGATGAGCCAAAAACCGTGATCAAGAGAAACCTGATGAATCTGCAGCGGCCATCGTGATGGCAGTAGTCCAGGAGATCAAGAAACTCAATGAAAAATTCGACAAGATACCAGGAGTACCCGCCAGCATGGAAGAAGCTGCCCCTGACAGCTATGCTGTTTCACCCTTCATAGACGAAATAGCCAAAGTAGACCTACCAAAGAAGTTCACAATTCCATCCATGAGAGTCTATGATGGAACCACGAATCCACAAAATCACGTGGCTCTTTACAAGCAGAAAATGTTAGCTACGTCCATTCCCAGCGAATTCAGACAAGTTTGCATGTGCAAGCGATTTGGAACGACCCTGACTGGCCCTGCCCGCAATGGTACATCAACCCGCCACCGGGCAAAGATCCATTCCTTTGCCAACCCGATCAACGCTTCAACCAGCAGTTTGCAAGTAGCGGGAGTTGGAGAAACGATCCAAGACCTTTACCGAGTTACACGATAGGCTGATGAAACCCTCGGGACATTCCTTGCAAGATTCAATAAAGAGAAGGTATCTATACCTGTGTGTAACGTTGGAACAAAGAAAGGAGGCATTCGACAGGGGTTACTACCGAATAGTGACTTATACAAAGAGCTCACTAAGTATCCTTGCCACACCTTCAAGATGTTCAGGCCAAGACCCTTGCATTCATCAGTGAAGAAGATAAAAGCTACAAACTTGATCACCCAAAGGGACCAAGGGACCACGAAAGAAGCAATAGGAAAAGCAACAGGGGAAACAATTACGACCTACCCGTATTCCGGCCGTATCGCCAAGTCAACCTGACTCATGAATATCAAGGTAAGGTTAAGGTTTATCCACCTATATCCGAACATAACTTTTGTGTTGATACTGCAGATTGATCCGAGGCTTGACAACATGGGAACAAATTTAGATGGCCCAGAAGGTAGAAAATCCAAATCCTAGAAGAGACAATTCAAAATGGTGCGAATTTCACATGGATCTTGGACACACCACGGATGATTGTTTCACCCTGAGAAAGGAAGTGGCCTACCTACTGAAATCAGGATACTTAAAAGACCTAATCAAGTCAAAAGGAAGGAATGCAAACCAGGATAAAGAAAATCAGGAGCACAAGCAGGATCACAGCCTCCCTCCACCACCACCACTCTATGAAGTAAAATTTATATCTGGCGGTTCAGAGATTTATAGCCTGACAAGCTCGGAAGCAAAAAAGATAGCCAGGACACCAAGGATTGCAACCTGGTGGGCGTTCCTGATGTTCATCATGATGGCCTGGTCATTTCTATGCAGATTGGAACAGCCACAGTAAGAAGGATCCTAGTAGATGAAGGCAGCTCAATAAACCTGGTCATGCTTGACGTACTGAAGGCCATGAGGATAAACGAGGATCAAATCACCAAAAATCCAGCGTCTAGTAGGATTCGGTGAAACCAGAACACTCTAGGAGAGATCCACCTCCCAACCTACGTGGAAGGGGTCTCATCCTATGAAAAGTTTGGGGTCCTCGATCGCTTGTCATCCTACAATGCCATCCTGGCGCGACCCGGATTCACAATGTCAAGGCCGTACCATCAACCTATCACCAGTGCATCAAGATACCAACAGACTGGGGCATAGCCACGATCAATGGGGATCACAAGACAGCCCAGAGTGCTACACCTGCCTTGAAGCCCTCCAAGGCGGGTAAGTACACTGCATAGCAATTACAAGACTCGTCAGAGCACGTATGTAGCACCTCCCGAATGGAAACAGATCGTAATTCTAGACCCCGAGTACCCGACAGGTATGTTTTAATAGGATCCGACGCACCGAGATAGTGTCGGCCTCAACTGTAAAATTCCTTAAAAATAAATCATCTTGGTTTGCTTGGTCACATTTTGATATGACTGGAATTAGCGCTGATATTATTACTCATAAGCTCAATGTTGACCCATCTTTTAAGCCTGTGCAAAGAAAAGGCGCAAATTTGCGGTGAAAGAAACATCATAATAAATGAAGAAGTAGAAAAACTCTTGGATATGGGGATGATCGGGAAGTGATGTACCCCGAATGGTCACTAACGTAGTTGTTGTGCGAAAAAAGAATGGAAAGTGGAGAGTCCGTGTAGACTACACCGACTGAACAAAGCTTGCCCTAAAGATCCATTCCCCCGCCTCATATTGATGCCATGGTAGACGCAACAAGAAAGCCACGAAATGCTAACATTCATGGATGCTTCCAAAGGATTCAATCAAATAAAGATGCACCTGCCGACAAGGAGAGTACTACATTCATTACAGCATCGAGGCATATATCGTTACACCGCCATGCCTTTCGCCTGAAGAATGCAGGGGCACGTACCGGCAAATACCGGTCAATATGATGTTTAAGGACCAGATAGGTGATATCATGGAGGTATACATAGATGACATGGTGGTGAAATCCAAGAATGCAGAATATCATGTGAAGCATCTAGAAATAGCATTTGAGATATTAGAAAAATATAACATGAAGCTGAACCTTGCAAAGTGCCACTTTGGGTTCTCTGCAGGCAAATTTCTTGGATATATGGTCACAAAGAGTGGCATAGAAGCAAGCCTCCGAACAGATAAAGGCCATCCCGGAACTACAATCACCCAAATCACAAAGATATCGAAAAATTGACAGCCGGGTAGCGCTCAACCGCTTTATATCAAGATCTTCTGAAAGATGCAAAACATTTTATAACCTCCTCAGGAAAAATAAACAATTCCAGTGGACGGGCGAGCATGAAGCAGCTTTCCAGGATCTAAAATCCTATTTGTCATCTCCACCCTTACTGGCTAAACCAGAAAAGGGAGAACCTTTGTCGAGATACCTATTCATCATCACACGACACAAAGAATGCAGATCCCGGTAAAAGAACAGGATGGGAAGCAACATCCAGTCTACTATGTATGTAAAAGCCTGCTAGATGCTGAGTTGAGGTATGGATTACTTGAGAAATATATTTTAGCTTTAATTATGTCATGTACTAAGTTGAGACCTTATTTTGAAAGTCACCCAATTATAGTTAGAGCCAATTTACCCATAAAATATGTCCTGTGTGAGCCTGAACTTTCAGGCAGGATGGCCAAATGGTCAGTACAGATTAGCACATGCAACATCTCTTTTGAACCCAGGGCAGCGATCAAACCGCAGGCCCTAGCAGACTTTGTGGCTGATTTTAGCCCTAACCTGGAACCAGATCTAATAAAAGAGGTCAACCAACTAGAAAATAACACCCTAGACCAAGAATGGACCCTATTCATAGATGGGGCATCCAACGCTAGGGGGACAGGGTTAGGACTAGTACTTAAATCACCACAGGGAGATGTGATAGCTCAGGCTGTAAGCTGTGAGTTCAAAGCTACCAACAATGAAGCAGAATATGATGCCCTGATAGCAAGCTTAAAGGTATGTCTAGACCTCGGCGTTCATAACCTAAAGGTAAAAACTGATTCACTCTTAATTGCCAATCAAATAAAGGGAATTTATACGGCTAAGGATGCAAAAATGATTTCATATTTTGAATACGCAAAAAACCTTACCGCCAAATTTGCTTTATTTGATATAGATCAAATATCAAGATACTTGAATACCCAGGCTGATGCTCTGGCCAGCATAGGTTCAAACTTTACCCCCACTATTTTTGATAAAATACCAATTGTGCACTTATTAGAGCCGACCATCAAAGAAACCCGAATGTGTCAACCACACAATCAGACAAGAAACTCTTGGACTAAACCTTATTATGATTGGATTCTCCGAGGAATACTACCTCAGGGAAGACATGAAGCAAGGGCCTTTAGAATTAGAGCTTCATCTTATGCTATCATCAATAACACCTTGTTCAAGAGATCGCAGGCTTGACCCTACCTGAGATGCTTGGAGCCTGACGAAGCCAAGCTAGTACTTCAAGAAATACATGACGGACACTGTGGCAATCATAAAGGAGGAAAGAGCCTGGTAAGCAAAGTTCTCGTGACAAAGCTACCACCGCCTACGCCGAGGGCGATCGCACGAATACTCTTCGAAATGCGAAGGTTGCCAAATTCATGCACCAATCATACATAGCCATCTGAACTCCTTCATTCAATTTCCGCGCCCTGGCCATTTATAAAGTGGGGCATGTACATTGTGGGAAAACTGCCTGTAGCTCCAGGAAAAAAAGTCTTCATGTTTGCCATGTCTGATTACTTCTCCAAGTGGATCGAGGCTGACTCTTATAGGCAAGTAACCGAAAAAGAAGTAATATCCTTCATCAGGACAAACATTATTTGCAGATATGGAGTCCCATCGAAATAGTATGTGACAACGGAACTCGGTTAAGTGGGGAAAAGGACCCAAGCATTCTGCCAAGAATGGAATATCAACCTGGTAACATCAACCCCTGGATACCCAAAAGCTAATGGCCAGCAGAGTCAAGCAACAAGGTAGTCATAAGTCGCCAAAAAAGAAGCTTAAAAGAAGACGAGGCGGATGGGTCAAGAACTTCCATTAGTACTATGGGCAGACAGACAACTCCAAAACTCGCGACAGGCCAAACACCTTACTCCCTAGTGTATGGTCGCGAAGTCATCATCCCCGCAAAAGTACGAGTACCAACATCCGATCCACCAACAACGTTGAAACAAACAAAGACCGATGCAAGATAACTTAGTCCCGACGAAGAACTAAGAGACGCAGCCAAAATCGGGATGGCATCATATCAACAAGCAATGCCGGACTTACAATAAAAACGCGTGGTCGTGGTCTTCAAAGAAGGAGACCTTGTCCTACGCAAAGTATTTCCAAATAAAAAGGAAAAATCAAAGAGTGCAAGCTAGCTCCCACATGGGAAGGCCCTTACTTAATTGATTCAATTGTTGGACAAGGAGCATACAAGCTCCAAACACTAGAAGGGGAAATGATCCCAAGATCCTGGAATCTAACTCATTTAAAACTATTCCATATGTAAAGATTAGATCAGGCTACAGTCAGGTACAAATTCAATCACTACTTAACCTGATGTGTTATGTGATGAACTACATGCTTTATATGACTTGTCTGTATTTTATACCTGCTCAACTAACCCATCTATTTACTTTTTGAATTCTGAACAATTATACATAATAAAAGATTATACGCATAAATATTCGGATTGAGGGCTAATCTACTATATATTCCTCAAACAAAAATTTTGCACTTAATCGTGCCTAACGAGTTGGTAACCACCACCGGATACGATAAAAGTCGACCAATCCGGCATGAAATAATTGCCGACCTGACTAGGTTTATCGCCACGGATAACAACCTACCGGGCGCAGAAGACGGTGGAAGGGTGTTTTATCCCGAGCATCGATCTAAAATGCCCTCTCGACAGGCCGAATACCAAGCCCTCCAGCCAGGCAGGGGACATAAGCCCTCCTGACAGGCCGGATTTCCCACCCTTTCAACCATTATAGCAAAAAAACTATACTTGGTTGAAATACTCATGACAAAGACCGAAACGAAAAGTACAAAAGTTATTTAACCGTAATAATGTGCAAATCATGCAAACAAAATATTTGACAGTCCAACAGATGAAACTCACAAATCAAGCAAAGACAAAAGTGAAATCAGCCAAAATAAGGCCATCATGTCTATATTAATAAACCTTTACCCCCCGGGGCAAAGGCGCCAAAATATTCATAAAGGCCAGGAGAGCCCCCCGACCCAAAACAGAAAATGAAAATAATGTTTGTCCAGGGACATCCCCCCGGATAGACCAAAATACCAACCGAGAATCAAATAATATTATCGCTTCTCCTCGTAAGCGAAGATCAACAACCTCGCTCCCCACTCTTAGCCGCGCAGCCCCAACGTTCGCTCCCCGGGGAATCGACCTCCTGTTCATTCTCCCAATTATGCAGTCGATACTTGAAGCGAAAGGCCATCTCACCTGGGGGTCCCATTTTGCCCGGCCTCGACAGTTCCGACATGGCGGCCGCCCTTCCCTTGATGTAGAAATAGAGGGAGGCATCATCCAACTTGAACTCCAAATCATCCCTCTCCTGGTAAGCTCTTCATTCCTATCCAGGGCTTCCCGCAATGTGCGCTTGCTCGAAGTCGCCTCGATCTTAGCAAAGATCCCTCTCACCGCACCCTTGTCAAATCGGCGGTTTTGGCGGCCAAGTCACCCTTGCAAATTTCAAATCGGACTTCAACCTATCATAATCTGATCTCATCAAATCGATCCTGGCTACCAAAGAAGTAGCCTGATAGGCATTATGGAGACAGGTCGCGGCACCCTGACCAAAGACAAGAAAAGTATGAGTAACTTGTACCAACAATAGAAGACTACCAAAAACAAAACACATGGAAATGATTCCAACATACCTCCCTCACAAAGAAACCCGGGCACCACCAAGAGGTCGATCAATGATCCATCAAGCAACTGTCTGAGTAACAGCCTCAACAGGGTCAAGGGTGAGCATGACATCTGATTTACAAGCTGCATAGTCCTTGATTTTCACCCTAGCAACCTCCATATTATCCAACCTCGGCTCTCACCTCCCGACCGGGCAAAACATAAACATCCTCAATTCTCCTTTTCTCTGGGTCGAACTTGTTCCAAAGAGGGACAAGCAGGTGATAGTGACCTTGGCGATCGAATCGTTTCGGTCAAGTCGATGACAGTTCGAAGATCCCCGCTTCCCGAGGACCTTCTTCCTTAATCTTAGCCACTGGCCGAGAGGTCAGCCATACCAAACCTGGCATGACGAATAGACGACCCGGTAGTCGCAACACGAAGTGCTATATCAAAGAATATAGACCAAGTATCATCGAAGCTCGTAAAAAGAAAGGAAAGATTAAAATAGACTTATCGTCAAGTGTCGGCACTAGCAGCCCGACGCTTTAGCCCTGGGAGCACCGTTAGCCTTCAAACAAATGAGGAAGGTGACCAACCCCACAACAAAGAGGCCAGGACCTCTCCAAAGGAGGAATAGCAAGGAAAGCGAGAGACATTGGGAGTAGGGTAATCGCTTTGAACCCATCATCAACTCGCACACATAAGAGGTATGACTTATTATTTTCATTTCATTTTCTCACTAACAGAAAAACATGCAGTCAAAGAAAGAAATCAAAAGACTCACCACCACACAGCCTCATGATTTAAATACGCCAGGTCGAACCACAGACTGGTCCCGACCCACGTAATGGTCCCGACAAACATATAGCCAGCAGCCCACCCTTATCATGGCCACTATCTAAATTACTCAGAGAGGAGTAGTTGACGCCCGACCTTAAAACTTATACGGCCAGGATCGTTTGTTTTAACAAAGATAACAGTCTTGGATCGTCAAGAGAAAAAGAAATATTGTGTTTTGTACAGAGATTCTCAATAGGACATACAACTTTCCACACCATCGGCATTAATTGATAAGAGGGAACACTAATCTCCTTAATAAACTCAACCATAAGAGGAGAAAAAGGAAGCTTACAGCCTTCCCTGAAGGCCCAATCATGGATGCAAAACCAACCAGGACAAGCCCAGTCGGCCCTGATAGGAGAATCCTCGTGGATCCGGACTTGAAAGATCGTTAGAATAATCCCCTTATCCTTCAAAATCTTCTCGAACTCAGTCCTCAAGCGGTTTGCAGGAGACTGATCCTCATTTAAAGCCTTGGTAGGCTTGAATTGAAAAGCGCCATGAGATATTGAAATCATCTCCAATGGGGATCACTTGACTTATCTATCTGCGGGAGATGGAGCAAACAGAAGAAGCGTGCAAAATTTCGTAAAGAAGCTTCCCCAGGATTCTGAGGAGGAGGAGTTACAGGAACCGCTGCCCTGGTAGATTTTTTCTTTGCAACCATTGTTTGAAGAATTATGGAAGATTGATTAAAACGATTTGGGAAGTTGGGAATTAAGAAAACTGAAGACAAGGAAAATTAAGAGAAAGAAGACAGAGAAGTTGCGTTGATGAGTTCAAATTAAATGAAGCACCCAAGTATTTATAGCAAAGAAGATTAGGGTTTCAAATTTTAAAATAATTAAGGAAGTTGCGAGAAATAAACCACGCGTCGTGATTGCGATAAAAAAGAGCCAATTCAGAAAACCGATCAGGAAAATTTAACCGTTGGGTGATTTTATCAAAATTAAAGTTATCTCCTCATTTTTTCGTCCTGGCACTACCAATAAGGAGATAAGGGGCGATTGTTAGGCCTGGAAATCCGCAGACCACCCTGATCAGCATTTCATCTAAATCTGACTGCCAGGATCTCAGGGTGCCTGACTCTCAGGGCACATGAAGTTAGGCGCCAGGCCATGGAGAGGACAACGGTCCAAATTCAGGACAATATTTGACCATTCCGCGTATATTAATGGAAATAAATACGCAGCATTAAGTATAAAGATTATGCAGTAATTACGGTAATTAAGAGGGAAATATTCAGCAATTATTGCCAGCAATTATGGAGAATATTCAGCCTTCAATACTTGATCATACAGCCGTTCAAGATAGGAAATCTATATAAGAGACACTTTGAGGATATTGGGGACACATCATTCGTACACACGAAGAAGAACACATATTACTTAGAAATATAAGCATTGTTGTTATCATAAGAATATTCTCTCAAATCATATAGTGAAATTCTCTCCTGGCTTGGTGCCCGTGGTTTTTTCCCATTCAAAGGTTTTCCACGTACAAAATTGTTTGTCTTGTTATTTTTGTTATCTTATTTACAGCTTAATATCGTACCCTGTCAACCTGACCAGAAATCTAATTAGAGCTAGTTAACCCTGCACGATATCACCCTGACCTGATTTCGCCTTGCGCAAAATCCACACAAAACACCTTGTATCAATCCCATTCTAATTTTACTTCTTATAACCTTATCCTTTTCTCAACGTTTTAAGAGAATGCTCCCACTCATTTCAATGAGTCTTTGCTATGAGAAGCAAAATTGAAATTCATGAAGACTACTCTTCAATCATTCGTTTAGTCTTAAAACTGTTATTGAAGTGGTTGCGGTATTTTGGTCAATTTTGATTTTCAACAAATCTAGTTACCAAAATGATTTAACGTTTCAAAGTACTTACTCAATCAAGCATATGAGAAATAATTTATTGTAAGTAGATATGTTAGTCAAGAATCAAAAACCCTTTTGATTACAAATAACTTCCATCTATACTCTTCACAAGAGATCCTTACAATAGATAATTCGAGGTTTTAGAAGAAAATTCATATTTGTCTTTAGTTATGATGTTTTTAATGGAGATTTGAATCACAATCGAAATGATATCGTATATGAATTGCGGTAAAGAAATAGAACAATATGATAACGGAATAGTGGAAAACTCAACATCTATCATTTTATTAATACTTGTAAATAACAAGTAAAGCATTTACATAGTGACCTCTACCCAACTATGATAAATGATTCCAAGATCCAAATTCATATTAACTTGGGCACGGTGTGGCCGATGAATCTCTTATCAATATAACTCGGTGCTTTAACTCTTTTATCGATTCTACTTTTAAAACTCTTGGTCGATAAAATTACATTAATATTTATCTTTAGCCCGGAACACATGCGACATTTATCCCCCACTTCCCCTACGTAACAAGGTTTGTACCCCGGTGTGGCCGAGATCACTCCCTCACGAAATAGGTTTTCATGGTTTCTATTTTTTGGTAAGGCTAAGTCTCAATTGTTTATTTTTAGCGAGAGGTCATGTCAATTTATTTCTATCACGTTTTAAGTGAACTAAAGCGGTGAATTACTATAATTTTAATTGACACGGTCGATAAACTCGATTAAAAATGATAATGCATGTTTTAGTTATGGCGATTTAGCGATGCATGCAACATATAAATAAAATGCAAAGCATAAATAAAATCCTAGTATCGCCTTCCTAGAATAGTAAATCTAATAAACTATTACAAATACGGAAATCAACTCCTTTGGTCCCTTGAACTTCGGTCTTGGCACGCATTTCAAGGCAACATTCTTTAATGGATCGCCTTCTCGAGTGGCACCGTCTTCAAGGATCTCCGGAATAAATAAATTACATAATTTCCTATTATACATTTTTAAATAAAATAAAAATAAATCTATTAAATTACAAAACAGTGATACGAGATCACAATAAATTACTACCGAATCGATATTCCCATATATTTCGGGTAATATCAATTAAAACTAAGGTCATACTAAGTAAAATTACATAATTCAAAAAATACATAAAATAAAATTACGACAATCATAAATAAAATGCAGCGTTATAATATGTATGAACATGTCCAATTTTATGCTAAATCGCCTTTAAGGAGCCAATATCGTATATTAATCGGTTTTTACGGATTTGCGTGATTTAACCTTTTAAAAATCACAATAACTACATAAAATCATATTTATGTACTAGTTAATTACCCTAACCATCTTAGGACTAAAAATTAGTCTCCACTAACATATTGACAATAATTAACTTATATTTCTTAATATTGTTCATAAATGGACTTAAAAATACAAAATTATGTCACAAACTTCAAATTAAATCGTAAAAATTTCAAATAAATTTGAAATTTGAAATTTAAACTCATGAACATTCTGGAAAAATACCATGACACTCATAATGTTCAAAACTTAGGTTAAAAATTTTTAAAATTTATCGAGAAAAACAATGTTGCGGTTTATCGGATTTATCAATTATTACCATAAAAATATGAGAAAATTATTTTTATCAACTTTTCAATTTTTGATCTGAAATATGTGATAAAATACAACATGTGACGTTTTTTCTTAGTCATGAAGTATGTTTTAGCAATTTTTACTAATTAAAGTCACTATTTATGTAATTTTTATTCAAAAATTCATAAATCATGCATAAAGACTTCATTATAGCCAATTATTTTACACACATCTTTTAAAACTGCATGTGACAACATACTAAATTTCTATGACTAGATTCGAAATATAACTCATATTAACCTATTTTTCCATTTAAATTTCGAGCATAAGAACTCATAAAATTATGAAAATTTACAGGTCATCAATAGATAATATATATGAAAAAATATCCAAAAAAACCGGAAAAATCGAAGTTTAGCTATATTTAGTCCAAAAATGACATTTTTATCATAAAATCACATTTTAATGTCATTATTATATAAAATGAACAATGAAAATCCATAAATTAACCAAAATATCCTAAATACATTTTACGACCAGAAACTTTAACATGCATAGTAAATTTCGTGATATATCATAAGAAACACAAATTTATAAGTTTTATTTGTTAACCGTATAACTCGGAAAAACAATAATTGATTTGCATGCAAACAACCTAAGGCTCATGATACCGCTTGTTAGAAATTATTAATCTCATTAATTAGACATATTCAAATATGTGAGAAATTATTTAGTCATAAAATAATTACAAATCTTATGCATGCAAACTAAGTAAGAAGAGATAAGAAAATCGATTTCTCACCATCTAAATTTCGGTCATTTGTGGGCACCAGCAAGATCTCCTTCTTGTTAGTTCTTGAGTTTTCCAACAATGGATGAACAAGATTCAAGTTTAGAATCTCTCCCAAAAGCATATACCCAAGGAAACCTCTTAAAGACTAAAATAATATGATCTAGTATTAGGATTAGTCTTACTTAAAATTTTGACACAAAAATATTAATTTGTTGTCCTCTATTTCAGTTAAGAGGAGAAGAGATTAGTGAGGTTTATTTCTGTAGGATTTTCACAAATAGTAGAGAGTTTTTGTCTATTTCTTTCTTTCTCTAGAAATTATAGATTTTGAATGAATAATTAATTAACGAGAAAACTCCTTCTCTTTTTCTTTTGTTTTGGCCGAAAAAAGGGGCTTGGGTAGGTTGCCCAATATTTTTCATTTTTGCTCTTCATAAGAGACTAGGCATGCAACCCTAGTTATAGGTTTGTTCTTATCAAGATGTCTAGTCTTGCTTGCCTACAACCTAGGGTTATGATTGTGTCTCCATTTAAATATAAACAACACAATATAAACTATATACTCCCACCCTTATTTTCGGTACATGCATAAAATGGAGAATCCATTTTATTTTTGTCATTTGTCAAATTGTGACAAATGTGACATGTTACTTGACATGTGAATTTGTAATGTATTTCTAACATATTAAAAATCAACATACTCATAAAATATGTCATTTACAAAATCGACTAGTAATTCGTAATTACTTGAACCAAAACAGTTTATCAAATTATAAATTACAACGTCTTGTATATATAATAAATTATTCATTCAATTTCAATTCCAAATTGTTTTGTAAACAATAATTTTATCTAAGTGATAAAACAATTCAATTACTTAGACCGTATCTAATATAATCGAATTACAGTGAGACACGTTAATTTTACTCACAAAATCATCCCTCAATTTTAAGCAATTTAATTAACTCGTATCGGCATACGATTAATTAAAGAATCAATTAAGAGTATTTCCCTATAGGTATGACCTAAGGGGATCAACTGATCACCACCGTCGCACGACAGTAATGTCAAACTCTATTCAGCCAATCATTACCGATATGTGTGGACCAGTTGACTGTAAAAATATTACATCCCACATGTATTCTAAAAATGAGATTTAAATATGTGATCATCATGATCAAGAGTTGTGAACGCATTATTGTCGGAGGACACATATTCCAACATTCACGCCCTTGATTTGCCTTCTGTGGAACCCGCCACAGAAGGGATGTGCACATTAAAGAATATGGGTTTATCGCTCGGATGAGATGAGCGGGGCTTAGGTGAGAACGGCTGCGGTTCCCCACTGGCGGTGTGGAATACCTGTTGCGATGAGTATTCTGGCAGAACTACACACTTTATTGTGTAGTCAAGAGTGTGGTTATGTGATGGAGTTTGGTTGATAGGATTGGATTGTAATGTTGTTTTATTACAGCTGTTTGTTTTGCGTAATCAGTACTAACCCCGTTTAAATGTTTTAAAAACTGTGGTGCTCCATTCGGGGATGGTGAGCAGTTATAGAGTAGGTATGAGTTGATGCGCATGGGATAACAGCTGGGGTGAGTTATCACGAGCTGTTTTAGAAGTCTTCCGCTGTGTCGAACATTCTTTTATTTTGGTTTAGTTTGTTTGACAGTTTTGAGAACATTTGTATTCTACTTTATCAGTTTTGGTATTTAGTTTTGTATCACATTAAACTTAATTATTAAAGTACGTTTCTTTATGGTCTATTTGATATTCATTGCCTCGGGTAACCGAGATGGTAGCACTTTCATGCTTTAAGTGGTCCTGGTAAGGCACTTGGAGTATAGGAGTGTTACAAAGTGGTATCAGAGCGACGATTTTGGAACCTGTAACTAATGAACCCTATGAACTTAGGGAATCAAAATAAAATGAACCCGGGAAGGAGTTGTTAGGAGCTAATGCAAAGACTTGGGAGACGTCCTAAAGTCTCGATCACGCCCTACAACTTTGAACCGGTCTCTATGGGGTGTGTCTTGGGATCGTTATGTGTTTATCTAAGTATGTTGCATATCTATATTGAAATATGTTGTGTGAATTGGTGGATGAATGCATGTGGAGGATGGGGAATGTTGTGGTGAATGGTGATGAGTAACGTGAGTATATGTGTTGATTGAATATTGGAATTGCATGATGAATGATTTCTAATGTGGCTTATTAGAAACATGTGAAATAGGATTTTGTTTGTTATACATACTAGTATGTTCATCGATTTACATATATATATATATATTGTTGGAAGGTAGTTGAGTTGAGCATGCGGGTAGTATACGAGTCAGCATAACTCGATCGAGTGGGGGGCACTCGATCGAGTAGGTGAGGGACGCGATGGAGTGGGTGTGACTCGATCGAGTGGGGTGTATATCATTTTTGGACAGTGTACTGTTTTTGGGCACTCGATCGAGTAAGTAATTTTTGGGCACTCGATCGACTAAGTAAGGGGACTCGGTCAAGCGAGGTCAAGTCGATCGAGTAAGTAGAGGGCTCGATCGAGTGAGGTTTTTGATGCTTTCTGGTCAGGTTCTAGAGTCGAGGCACTCAATCGAGTAAGTGGGCAACTCGATCGAGTGGCCTTAACTCGATCGAGTAGGTTGTGTTGCTCGATCGAGTAGGTTTTACACAGTTCATTTTCATGTTTTGAGTATGGGATGTGTGTTTATGTTTACCTTTTATTATATAGTTTCAAGATGCACCTAAGAGAAATGCGTTGTATACAAGGGCTGAGATGATGAGTATTGATGAGATAGTTAAGATGCTAGAGCATCAAGACGCGCTTACAGATGCTTTAAAGATGTTTGGGATGGATAAAGAGGATGGGGTGGATTTTGCTAAGATGAGTATAACCATCGCTCGTTTTAACCAAAAAGAGTACATGGGTACAGGTGCGCAAATCTTACTTGATAATTGGCACAGAGAGATGGAGAATATTCTGAATGTGGTTCGGTGCGCTAAGGACTTACGAGTGGAACAAGCTGCATTCTACTTGAGGGAAGCAACCGGAGAGTGGCGGGATAAGGTTAGGGTTCGTGCTCTGGATCTATATGTGAGACAGAGGTTATCTTCTATACCTTGGGATGAGTTTAAGAGGGCTATGAGGCGAGAGTTTGTGCCAGAACATGTGCGTAGCAAGCTGAGAGAGGAGTTTGGTGACTTTAAGATAACTTCTGATATGACAGTTGATGAGTATTATCACAAGTTCAGCGAGAAGTCTAGGTACGCAGAGGATATGGGGCTGAGCCAAGAGAACTTGGCATTGAGATTGAAGAAGGGGTTGACCCCCAAGATTATGGAGAAGTTACCGGTAGGAGTCCTTACTGATGTGAAGGAGGTGTATGAGCGTGCCGGGAGAGCTGAGAGGTTAGTTGAGATGGCAAAGGAGAACAGAGAGAGAGCCTCTGAGAAGAGGAAGGCTGAGAGTGAGGGTGGTGGTCAGTCTATTTACAAGAGGGGTGGCCATAACTAGGTGAGAGCTTACTCTTCGGGGTCGGGGTTTAGCGGCGGAGCTTCTTACGGGCGTGGCCGTGGTGGTGGTAGTAGCAGCTGGGGTTTGACTTGCTTTAATTGTGGTGGTGTGGGCCACAAGAGACATGAGTGCACCAGCACAGCAGTCCAGGGTTTTCAGAGGCAGATACAGGGGAGTTTCTCGCAAGGTCCGTCTCAGAGTTGTGCCAGTAACAGGCCGGCTGGGTCATAGAATGACCAGGGAGGTCAGAACAGCAACAATGGTGGGGCTAATCGCAATGGCAGTAATTTATATCAGAGACCAGCGAAGAACAACAACCAGGGGTGGCCGCTAAGCCGTCTACTTCTTCTAGTACTGTCAAGGGAGGTGGATAGAAGACCAGTGGTAAGCTGTTTATGATGGAGAAGAAAGCAGCTGTGGATGATGCTCACGTTATCACGGATATTTTCTTATTAATAGAGTCTTTACCTTTGTTTTATTTGATTTGGGGGCGTCACAGTCTTTTGTATCATCGAGTCATGCTAAGCTTTGGGGTTTGAGAGTGTTTGAGTCTGTAAAAGAGGAAGTTTTTATAACGTCGGGTGAGTTTGTATCTTGTGGGAGGTTGTATAAGGGTGTATCTATGATAGTTGGGCAGGTTGACCTACCAGTGGACTTGTTAGAGTTTCCTGTGGACGGTTTTGAGATTATAGTTGGCATGGATTGGTTGGGTAAGTATAAAGCTAGAATAGACTGTTACCAAAAGAGAGTCTCTTTGAGAGGTCCTAAGGGAGTTAGTGTGTCTTATCGTGGGTTTGTTGTCAAACCCAAAGTTAATTTGATTGTAGCAGTGACCTTGAATTCTTATCTGAGGAAGGGGTGTCCATTGATCTTATGCCATATGAAAGACCATAGTATGGTGAGTTCAACAGTTGAGCATATACCAGTGGTGGGAGAGTTTCCAGATGTCTTTTCGGAGGAGATACCGGGTTTGCCATCGAAGAGGGAGATAGATTTCAGTGTGGAGCTGAAACCAGGGACGAGACCAATCTCTAAAGCACCGTACTGTATGGGTCCTAAGGAGTTGGAGGAGCTGAAGAAAAAACTGGATGATTTGATTCAGAAGGGGTATATTAGACGTAGTCTATCGCCGTGGGGAGCACCAGTTCTGTTTGTGAAGAAGAAAGATGGGAGTTTGAGGTTGTGCATCAACTATAGATAGCTGAACAGGGTTACAGTGAAGAATAAGTATCCTTTGCCAAGGATAGATGATTTGTTTGATCAGTTAAATGGGACAGCAGTCTTTTCTAAGATTGATTTGAGGTCGGGTTACCATCAGGTGAAGATTCGGGATGAGGGCATACCAAAGACAAATTTTACATCGAGGTATGGTCACTATGAGTATGTGGTGATGCCGTTTGGGTTATCTAATGCACCTACAGTGTTTATGGATTTGATGAACCGGGTTTTCAGTAAGTTTTTGGATCGGTTTTTGGTGGTCTTCATCGATGATATATTAGTTTATTCTAAGAATAAGGAGGAGCATGAGGAGCACTTGAGGTTGGTGTTGCATGCTTTGCGAGACAATCAGCTATATGCAAAGTTCTCTAAGTGTGAGTTCTGGGTAAAAAGAGGTTGCTTTTCTGGGGCATGTGATTTCAAATAAGGGTTTTGCTGTGGTTCCTGCAAAGATAGGGGCAGTTACTCGGCCGAAAGCACCAAAGAATGTGGCAGAGTTCAGGAGCTTCTTGGGTTTTGGCAGGGTACTACCGTCGGTTTGTGAAAGATTTTTCCAAGAGAGCCAGACCTATGACAGCGTTGATGAGGAAAGAGAACAGGTTTCGTTGGGATGAAAGTTGTGAGCCGGCGTTCCATACATTAAAGGAGCGTTTGACCACAACTCCAATCTTAGCATTACCTGAAGGGTGTGAGAACTTTGAGGTATATACAGATGCCTCAAAGAATGGTTTGGGATGTGTGTTGATGTAGAACGGGATTGTGATTGCCTATGATTATAGGCAATTCAAGCCTTATGAGGAGAACTACCCGACATATGATATGGAGTTGGGTATTGTGTTTGCTCTCAAGATTTGGAGGCACTATCTTTATGGGCCGACCTTTAAGGTGTTTTCAGATCACAAGAGTCTCAAGTACATCTTCACTCAAAAGGAGCTGAACATGAGATAGAGGAGGTGGATGGAGCTGGTAGGGGACTATGACATGGATATTATATACCATGAAGGGAAGGCAAACGTGGTTGCAGATGCGCTGAGCAGGAAGAGTGTGCATTCTTTATGAACAACTATGTCTTTGATGTGGTTAAAAGATGAGGTGGGGAAGATGGGGATACATATGAAATAGAAAGGGGATGTTAGAGGGGACTTGACAGTGGAGGCAGAGCTTTATGATGACATCCGCATGAAACAGGCTTTGGATCCTAAGATTGGGGAGTGGAGAGCTGGAGTAGAGAAAGGGACGGTGTCTCGATTTTCTATTCATACAGATGGCAGTGTGAGATTTGATGGGAGATGGTGTGTTCCTAATGATGAGGAATTGAGAAAGATGATCATGATAGAGGCTCATTACACACCATATTCGGTACATCCAGGCGGTGACAAGTTATATAGAGATTTGAAGATGACTTTATGGTGGCCTGGGATGAAGAAGGAAACAGCTGAGTTTGTGGCTTGTTTTTTGACATGTCAGAGAATTAAGGGGGAGCAGCGACGACCACAAGGTAAGATTCAGTCTCTTGAGGTACCTGAGTGGAAATGCGAGTCTATCCCTATCGATTTCATAGTGGGTTTGCCAAGGAGTCAACAGGGTAACAACATAATATGGGTGTTAGTTAATCGTTTGACCAAGTCAGCTCACTTCGTGCCGATGAAAGAAACTTGGACCAAGATACAGTTAGCTTTGGCTTATAGGAAGCATGTGGTCTGTTTGCATGGAGTGCCTAAGCATATAGTGTCAGATAGAGATGCAAGGTCCATATCATGATTTTGGAAAGAGTTGCAGGAGTTTGATACGTGCATTTTGTATAATCTTTTTAGCCTATTTTAGCACGTATTTCTATGTACTTTCGTACTGTCTATATTGCATTTTGCCCAGAATTGGCTACTTTGGTTCGTTTTGTTCGTTTTATAGGAATAAACGTAAAAGTAGTGGAATCGTACCATTTTCGTCCCTTTTTAGATGCATTTGAGGAGACGGGATTTTTCAGAGTGAGATCTTGTATTGGGATGCGTGAAGGCACGGTCTACGAGGCAGTCGGTTACGAGTTTGAGCTGTTTCGGAGGAAGAATACTCGATCGAGTTGTTTTATTGGTCGATCGAGTGGTTTCTATGGCTGAGGATGTTCGATCGAGCATTATTTTACTCGATCCAATAGTGCTGGAATTAGAGGTTACTCGATCGAGTAACAATTCTACTCGATCGAGTAGATTACTTGGAGAAGTACTCGATCGAGCTGTTTCAGACTGCTCGATCGAGTGGTTTTGTCTTACGTGGGCTTTAATTAGTCCGTGAACTTGTTTTTAGCTTATGGACTTAGTAATTTTTCTATTTAAACGCATACTAACTAGGTCATTAGCATTCAGTTTTGATCTTATCGTTCATCTTTCATTGTAAACACTACGTTTCTTTCTCTCTTTCACTGTAACTTTTGCTTTCGTATTTTCTCGCTCGGATTTAGTTGTTCTTTACGCCGGATTTTTGCGATTGTAATCCCTTACTCTCTTTTATTCTTAATCTTCCATTTATTCATCTCAATTACTTGTTTTGTTCCTTTAATTTTCTGTCCTAATATCTTTTATGCAATTTAATTATTATTTCATCATGCTTAATGTTAGTTTATTCTTTGTTATTAGTTTTGACAATATTAATAGCATGAGTAGCTAATCTGTTTCATGTTAGGATTAGGGGATCTACGGTAGAAATGTGACGATATAGTAAATAGGTTAGATGAGTTTTTTGTGAGACTCTGTCCCTGCAGCAATATAACTGTATTTACCGATTTAGTTCAGTGCACGCTTCTGAGTCACTCTTTTAATCTGGTAAAATTTAATCCTGGATCGGAAGATTGGACTAAATAGGCCTTCTATGAACAGTAGACTACCCTAACGAGGACGGAAGTTAAGTTAGTGGGAATTTAGGGTAGAAAGTGGACCGGAAGGACCTTTCCATATCTGTCTCGCAGTAATTTATCTAAGTTGTTTATAGTTGAGTCACTGGACTACCACCGTAGTGAACCGCAATTCTGACATGTCCCCTCTCTATTGATAGTTTATTCTCATTTTCTGTCTTTATTGCTCTTTCCTTGTTTCTCTTCCTTTAAATCTTTTAGCTTAGAAAACCAATTACAAACCCCCCATTTGTGACCAAATAGACAGACTCTTAGAGATATCTTGCCTCCCTGAGGAGATCGACCTGACTTCCCTTGTTATATAGTTAGTTTAGTTAGTTATTTTTGATAGGTATACGACAACCATGTCAAATTTTGGCGTCGTTACCGGGCAGGTAATTGCCCTATCTGTCTTTGTTTCGTTTATTTTATCTGTCTCAGGGAATTTTTATTCCTTGAGACAGTTCTTATTCATTTTCTTTCAGTGTTGTGTATGCCGAGGTCAGACAGGCTGGAGTTAATTTCAGCTGATTCTGAGTTAGAGAAACTGTTCAGGCATAGACTCTATCTATAAAGAGAATCACGAAAGGAAGCCTTGAGTACTTTCGAACCAGAGCTTCAGCATTTCCTATTTACAGAAAATCCGTCTTTTGAAGAAGATACTTTCAGTTCTGTAAACCAACCAGTAAATATGTCGAACATTGCCAGTCATTCGGAGCCTAAAGAATCATCTATTACAAAAGGTTTTAATCTCCAGATTGAAGATGGAAATACATTCGACATCCGTCCGTCCTATATCAATCTGGTGGAGAGAAATCTCTTCAGAGGTGTGGCAGGTTAAGACCCGAGGAAGCATATGGTGGTCTTTACAAACTATTGTTCTACTATCCCCGCCACAAAGGGGGTAACTCAAGACAAGATTAAGGAGATGATGTTTCCTTTTTCTTTGACTGACTCAGCCAGGGAGTGGTTGACTGACTTGGACCGTACGGCCGCGGGGACCACAGACTGGGAGACCCTTGTTCTTGCTTTTTATAAGAGATATTTCCCTCCGCAGCGCACCAATCGGCTGAGGGCCAAGACCACTAGTTTCAAGCAGGCACCGGATGAAATGTTCTATGAAGCTTGGTGCCGGTTCAAGAGGTTGGTGATGTCTCTTCCTCACCATGGTTTTGATCTATGGTTTCTGTCCAATAAGTTCTACAATGGATTGTACGATGACAACAGAGCCATACTTAATGCTTCATCCAACGGAAGATTTCAAAAGAATACTTGTAACACCCCCATTTACTTAAGGGCCTGAACTAGGACTCCTCAGATAAATGACGGTGTTACCATCTCGGAAACCCGAGGCAGTAGATAACAAAGGAAAGAAACACAGTACTTTATTAAAATGCTTATAGTGAGATTACAACTGGAATTAAAACAAAGCCTCCAAAAATATGACCAAAAGATGAAGTCTGATAAAACTACTAATAAGACTAAGGTGGGCTAGGCACTAAGTCCGTCATCCAAGCTCTCTTCCCGGCCAGCTCCTATCAGTCTCTGAAATACCTGTCAATCTGCTCCCCAATAATTGGATCATCACAGGCGTACACGAATACACAGGGTCAGCCGCGAAGCTGAGTAGGGAAAACAATTAAACAACAAAATATAATATGCATGATCCTCCGTCACCTCCATCTCCATCTCAACTCGTATCTCATATCTCATTTCTCATATCTCATAACCCGGACAACCCAGCCATACCGATCCCGGTAGACTATATATATCGACCGTAGCCGATCTGCGCACCGCCTGAGGACACCAGGGCAAGTCTGCGAAACCCGCCTGGGCCTTATCACAATTCACATCGTATCTCAACATCGTCACTCCTACACCATCCTCCAACTCCAATGCATATGAAATGCTCAACAGTAATAATGCAACACAATATGTATATTAATGAATGAAATCATGCCAGCTAACGAATGTTGTGATAACAAACTCAACACGATCAATGCGATAATCACCTTCCCGTATATGATTCATAACGTAAATCAACAACCACGAATCAAGTCAACACAATTCAACAACGATAATAGGTCAAGTGTATTTCCCTACCTCAAGATGCGCAGTCAAATGGTCGGGTGTCCAAGAATATTTCACGACAATCCGTCCTCTGAAAGATAGTTAAATGATAAACAATTACTCAACTATTTCCGTTCCCAAAATAGAAGTTACTAAAAATAGAATTTCCTAAAATGAACTTTCCCGTTATAGTAGCTTTTCCATTTTAACAACCCGACTCAAAACCCGACTTGAATTATTTAACTGACTCGGAATTAAATTGAATAACCAAAATGATAATTAAAGGTTAAATGAATTATACGATTACGAAAAACCGAATCAAACACTAAAGGAACCCGTCATCAACCACGTCCCTTCACACGCATCCCCGCACACCCGCGCGCCACCTCACCACCGTGTCAACCACCAGGCCCAACCCCCACTCTGACCCAGCCACCAACGGCCACCCCCACTGAGGTCGATCGTCGCCGGCGAGCCAAACCATGGCCGCCAATTGGCCTGGTTCACCACCACGGCTCACCAAACACCCCCTGTTCTCCCTTTACCACCACCGCAGCCAACACCTATACCCTGCCTCACCACCACCGTGCTGCTCACCGTCATCCCACGAACCCAGACACCGTGGCACCACCGTTTCGACCTCCCCCAAGTCCACGGTGGCGCCACCCCAAACATACCCGTGTAAACCCGTCTGAAAACCCGTGACCAATACCCGTTTACCACCCCCTGTCAATGCCGCCTTTTTCTTTGTTACTAAAACCACCAAGAACCACCCTAACCACCACCACGACACTCGCCACATACCACCCATTAACATTACCCCGACACCAACCACCCTTATTCCCTCCCTAAGACACGCAACCCCAACCAAAAACCCGACATCAAAAGCTAAAAACAGAGGACATAGGTTGCTCTTACCTTTTTCCTGCCGCCACTATAGCCACCAGCGCCGCCTATGAACGTCGACAGCCGCCTTATGCTCTTCCTTACAGTGCCGCCAATGCCCACGCTCTCTCTCTCTCTCTCTCGAATTGCTTGAGGGTGAAGTTGGAGCTGATGAAAGGGAGGCGGTTTGAGGGAGGCGGGTTGAGGGAGATTAGGGTGTATTAGGTTTAGGGTTTAGGGTTAGGGCTAAATGGGTTGGACGTGTATTGGGCCAGCTCAAATGGGTCGTTGGTTAATTGTTTAGCTCACCTTTCGAATTCCGTATAAACCCGTCTTAATTAACTTACGATAACTTAACGAAATTATCGACTCAATATTAACTCGACTGAATTAGTAATATAAAATATATAATAATTAATATACAATAATATCCGTTTAATTAATTATATAAAAATACGGGTATTACAGTCTTCCCCCTTAAAATGAACTTCGTCCGAAGTTCGCTCCCATACTCAACAAATGAAGGTATTGTATATCGTACTTACGGACGTCCTGCGTTTCTAACACGGTTAACACACACTTTTGACACATCAGTTAAACATAACAGACACGGGATGTTACATTCTGCCCTCCTAAAAATAAACTTCGTCCCGAAGTTTAACTCGTCTTTACTTAACCCAATTAACTACGACAAATAACTACCTGAGAACACAACTGTGTAACAACTAAATAATCACCTGAGAACACCGTCATCTTCCTTCTAAATTCCGATCTCAAACTCAACATAAACTCATTAACCATGGTCGCACTGGACCGTAAACATAACTCCCGTAAACATAACTCAGTTTATAGGCTAACTCATAACTCATTACCAGTAGTTTAACTACACTCTCTTTTTACACATCAACCAACTAACAGAGGTAGAAGCAAAACGTATATAACTCATTTACATAGTTACCCCACAACGAAACATCAACTTGATCAAACTACAATCTGCAAACAAGTGCAAATTAAACATCAAGATTTTACAATCCTCCCCAACTAGAAACATGGTTACGTCCTCGTAACCTTCATTATTATAACCAAAGTTCTCAACTACTGCTAACAACTGAAAGAGGATAAAAGATTCACAACTTACGCTCAAGTTAACTAATCCCTACCAAAGACAATCAATATGCAAGCTCTCTCAAGGAAGCTACCGTTACCAGTAAAAATCATTTGTAATTATTCATCTCACCAATCATTGTAATCTCATACTTTAGAAACATAGGGGATCAAACACCTAAGAAAAGAATTAGGGTCATCACTTTGATAAATCGTTTTATGAAATTTTATAACCTAATGGATCCAAATCGACTTTCCTTTATATAATTGTACGGGTTTAGGTCAAGACGCAGAATCATCAATAAAATGAAAACAACCAGCTTCGCAGTACTTATCTGCCTAGAGATATTTTCAATCCTCATAAAAAGGGTTTGGTATTTATTCATGAATGACGAATGCACATGGATTGACAAATTTTTATAACCTTATTGGTCGAGTCAAACAAGCGATTAAACAACGATATTGGAAAGACTATCATACATAAAATTTCGTTCTTGGTATTAAATATATATTTAAACTGCACCCAACACCATGACATAAAAGATGAAATGTATTTAACTACACCAATGTTTTTTTTTTTTTTTTTTTTTTTTTTTTATAAATATTCCTTACCTATCATGCTACTATCAACATACCGTGTTAACACATAATTCACTTAAATCACCACATTACATTTCCCGTTTTGACATTCATAACTAACCACAACCCACCAATCCACTATATGAACAAAACAACATGGCTAATTTAACCCACTACTTATGACTCCGTTCTAGTTTCATTCCTCCTGACTACCAAATATCATGGAACCATACCACTAGACACTGGCTGAAATCTCAATCCGAATTTATACTCATACGACAAGAGTTGACTTCATTTTCAAAACTTTCACTTTCATACTGGACGGTGAATAACTTTCCTAACATAACTCTTATAACAGAGCCGTCCATAGAATCCATTTACAGCTTACTACGAAACTCAAAATCAGATAACTTAATTCAATTCCTTTAGACAAACAAGTTTAGGTGTTGACTCATATATCGTAATTTGCAGGTTCATCTTATTCATTCCAGTCCTATCTTTACTAATGAACGACTATTACCTCAACGTCAGGATTTTAGTTGCACTTCTTTACTCAGTTATATTCATGGCTCAATTAAGCGTAACTATAACAACTATCATTTAAACCAACACATATCATGTGAATCCTCAAAGGGCTATTTCATTATAATTGCTAACATAGTTATCATAACAATCTTTATTATAATATAATTGATACTAACGACTCGGAAATATAGGTATGTCAAGCGTCGTGTTTTATCAAACAGTTTCCTTTATATCATGCTCCTACAATTGCAAGAATCCCTTTAGTATTTTATGACGATATAATGATGAACATATCCACTAAGAATTAACAACACTGTTTACTATCATGTCCTAGGTTTAGGTCCACTGAAATAGATTAATGCAATGTAAGTAATAAATATAAGTATAGGCACACCGACTCACAAAAAAAGCATTAGAACTCAGATGACATCCCACACGTGTGAACATTTAGACTCAATCATTACTACCATCCATGTGTAAACTTTTAAACATAACTATTATAATTATTCATGCGAGTATATTAGCACAACTAAATTAATATTTAACGCCATCAACTTTACCAAGATATGACAATATAGTTTAATATTTATATATATCCGACCACCATGCAAATATGATGAACATACTAGAGATATTACAACATGCCAAACGTATATAAAATATGCAAACAACTGGACTCGTATAAAATATTTCACCCTCGATTAAAATCAAATTAAGCTATTCAATTTTACTCATACTATCATGCCAACCATGTTATCGACTAAGTTTTAAATTTATCACTTGTTAAGTTACATAACTACTGAACATGCGTGCTACTATCGTCATATAAAACATTATAAATTCACATTACTAAGGCTCATAAATTAATCAAACAATCGTATGAAAATTCAACATAGACGCACATTTTAAATGTTTTGATTCACGTTGTAATTTCCAAAGACCACGGACAAATAATCGTTCGATTAAAACTTGATTCATATTACTTTTATAAAATACGGAGGGTTACAAACACAGGGAAAAGAGTTAGGTTTAAAGCATAAGAATTCCTTTTTTTACAGAATTTTACAACTCGGTTGGTCCAAACAAACATGTGACAGCAATTGGTCCAAAACTTGGGTCAGTTTGCAAAACTTATTAGTTAATATTGAGACATCAAGATTTTTCGTGGCTTATCAATTTGAAAACATATGCGACTATTTTGATCAATGAAGTTGGAATTATGCAAAAATTATTAATACAATTTAAATGAGGATTTTTTTATAAAATCGTTGGTCAAAATATCACTGCACATGAACTTCCTAACCACAGTTCACTAAAGTATTTATTACTCTTAATTTGTATGTCATATAAGCATGAAATCAATGCCAAAGGAACACTAACTCACGAGGCTATCTCTCATAAAATTTTCATCCATAGGCAATAAACAGAAAAGAAATGGTAGTAAGGTCAGTTAAAGAGTAACGTCAACCAAAAAGAGTTTTATCACTAAGTCATTCCTTTTCTATGTTTCAAACTCTTACAACCATACTATTGATACGAACTCATCCTAACTTAAATCTTATACTGTACTTACGTAAACATCTACCCCATAGAATCCATTCGCATCTCGATTTACTCCTTACATCTAAATCACGATTGCTATGACTAAAACTTGTATTTCAATAGTGTTTCTTATTACTATCACATTACTATACTAGCATGGCTTTGGGATCACATAACCGCATATTACTTAGTCATAGTAGTGTTATCATCACATCATTCATACAAAATACTTACCGCAGCGTTGACCTGCAGAAGGGTTAGAATATATGGGTCTCAAGGTATATATCAACTCGATTATGCAACAATCAATGCATCCATCAATTAACACTTAGGTAACGATATAGGAATTTCAGGTTCAACTTTATGCAACTTTTCTACCCTTTCTCTCATATACACTCGGGGTTTCCGGTCAAACGAGAGGGCCGCAGTTCGGTGTGAGGGGGCCCCTAACTCATACCTTACCTTAGTGTGCTCCTAACAGTTCTATCCCGGGGTTCATTTTATTTAGACTCTTCCTATGTTCATTGGGTTCATTGGTTTAGGCCTGAGGATCGTTCGCTTTGATACCACTTTGTAACACCCCCATTTATTTAAGGGCCTGAACTAGGACTCCTCAGATAAATGACGGTGTTACCATCTCGGAAACCCGAGGCAGTAGATAACAAAGGAAAGAAACACAGTACTTTATTAAAATGCTTATAGTGAGATTACAACTGGAATTAAAACAAAGCCTCCAAAAATATGACCAAAAGATGAAGTCTGATAAAACTACTAATAAGACTAAGGTGGGCTAGGCACTAAGTCCGTCATCCAAGCTCTCTTTCCGGCCAGCTCCTATCGGTCTCGAAATACCACAATCTGCTCCCCAATAATTGGATCATCACAAAGGCGTACGAATACACGGGTCACCCGCGAAGCTGAGTAGGGAAAACAATTAAACAACAAAATATAATATGCATGATCCTCCGTCACCTCCATCTCCATCTCAACTCGTATCTCATATCTCATTTCTCATATCTCATAACCCGGACAAACCAGCCATACCGATCCCAGTAGACTATATATATCGACCGTAGCCGATCGCGCTTTCCTTGTTGAGGACACCAGGGCAAGTCCTGCAGAACCCGCCTGGGCCTTATCACAATTCACATCGTATCTCAACATCGTCACTCCTACACCATCCTCCAACTCCATGCATATGAAATGCTCAACAAGAATAATGCAACACAATATGTATATTAATGAATGAAATCATGCCGGCTACCGAATGTTGTGATAACAAACTCAACACGATCAATGCAATCAATCACCTTCCCGTATATGATTCATAACGTAAATCAACAACCACGAATCAAGTCAACACAATTCAAAAACAACGATAATAGGTCAAGTGTATTTCCCTACCTCGATCTTTGCACCAAATGGTCGGGTGTCCAGTAATATTTCACGACAATCCGTCCTCTGAAAGATAGTTAAATGATAAACAATTACTCAACTATTCCCGTTCCCAAAATAGAAGTTACTAAAAATAGAATTTCCTAAAATGAACTTTCCCGTTATAGTAGCTTTTCCATTTTAACAACCCGACTCAAAACCCGACTTGAATTATTTAACTGACTCGGAATTAAATTGAATAACCAAAATGATAATTAAAGGTTAAATGAATTATACGATTACGAAAACCCGAATCAAACACTAAAGGAACCCGTCATCAACCACGTCCCTTCACACGCATCCCCGCACTCCCGCGCGCCACCTCACCACCGTGTCAACCACCAGGCCCAACCCCACTCGACCCACCACCAACGGCCACCCCCACTAAGGTCGACCGTCGCCGGCGAGCCAAACCATGGCCGCCATTTGGCCTGGTTCACCACCACGGCTCACCAAACACCCCATGTTCTCCCTTTACCACCACCGCAGCCAACACCTATACCCCCGCCTCACCACCACCGTATTGCTCACCGTCATCCCACGAACCCAGACACCGTGGCACCACCGTTTCGACCTCCCCCAAGTCCACGGTGGCGCCACCCCAAACATACCCGTCTAAACCCGTCCAAAAACCCGTGACCAATACCGGTTTACCACCCCCACAATGCCGCCTTTTTATTACTAAAACCACCAAGAACCACCCTAACCACCACCACGACACTCGCCACATACCACCCATTAACATTACCCCGACACCAACCACCCTTATTCCCTCCCTAAGACACGCAACCCCAACCAAAAACCCGACATTAAAAGCTAAAAACAGAGGACATAGGTTGCTCTTACCTTATTCCTGCCGCCACTATAGCCACCAGCGCCGCCTATGAACGTCGACAGCCGCCTTATGCTCTTCCTTACAGTGCCGCCAATGCCCACGCTCTCTCTCTCTCTCTCTCTCGAATTGCTTGAGGGTGAAGTTGGAGCTGATGAAAGGGAGGCGGTTTGAGGGAGGCGGGTTGAGGGAGATTAGGGTGTATTAGGTTTAGGGTTTAGGGTTAGGGCTAAATGGGCTGGACGTGTATTGGGCCAGCTCAAATGGGTCGTTGGTTAATTGTTTAGCTCACCTTTCGAATTCCGTATAAACCCGTCTTAATTAACTTACGATAACTTAACGAAATTATCGACTCAATATTAACTCGACTGAATTAGTAATATAAAATATATAATAATTAATATACAATAATATCCGTTTAATTAATTATATAAAAATACGGGGTATTACAATATTGATGATGATAAGGGATGGGCGATTATTGAGGAGATGGTGACCCGTTGTGCCGAGTATGGGAAGCCGAGGGATGGTATTCGAACAGTTCATGCGGTTGACAAGGCACTCGTGGCTCAGCTGGAAGCCATTAATGCTCGTTTTGATAAATTGGAGCTGCATTCTGCTGGAGAGCCTCAAACGGTCCATTTGTTTACTAGAGTGGAGACCGTCACATTTGAGAGGTGTGGGAGCAACGACGGTCACACTGCTGTTGGCTATCTTACAGAGAAGGAATAGGTCCTTGCTTTTCAACAATACAGGTAAGGAGGGGGTTCCTATTGTAATAACCGAGGGGCAGTCTATCCCAATTTGAGGTGGACAAGTCAAAATGTGCTCAATCCTACCCCTCCTCGGCAGCAGCAGCAGCCAAATGTCCCTCCTCAAAAGGCTCAACAAGGTTTTCAGATGCCTCCTTCCTAACCTACACCTAATCAAGGTGTATCATCCTTAGGTGGGGTGAGCGAGTTATCTGAGTTGAAGACAATGCTGCAGTCTTGACAAAGCAATGGCAACTAAGTGACCAACAAAAAGATGCATCCATCAAGTCACTTGAAACCCAAGTTGCCCAATTAGCCGCGAACCAATCCACGAGGAAGCAGGGTCATTTACCGTCACAAGCTGATAAAAATCCACATGAAACGGTAAATTTAAATAATTTGAGGAGCGATCGTGTTGGAGCTTGTGTCCTCCACAGTTAGTGTGATAACGTATATAAATCTCTTACAGGTTCACAAGGGTATACTTTGTATTTTATCAGTTGATTAACTATTACCTAATAACGGTTGACTTGCTGGAAAGTTTGACGTTATTATCATACTGATGGCGGTGATCAACTGGTCCCTAAAAGTCACACCTAAAGGATGTGTTTGAGAGATGCGATTATGGAAATGTAATCACATTGATTCCTTACGTGACTAAAAGGTTAGTCCATGTATTTGACTAAACAGTTAGTCAATGTGATGATGAGCCGATTATTTAATACAATTAAATAATATTTTTGATGATTTTCATAAATGGATTTATAACCCTAATAATCTTAAAGGAAGTATACCGATATTTCCTACAAGTGGTATCAGAGACAAGGCCACGAAATTATTTTTGATGATTTTCATAAATGGATTTAAACAAATTGGATGAAAAAAAGGGGTCTCGCCTGTTTTAAAAAAAAAATTTGCCGTATGACATTTTTTTTTTGGCCGTGAGTTTATTTTGTTTTGTTGTTCTTATTTCCATTTTGATTTATTAATATTGTTGTTTTAATAAGTTAAAATGATAATATGATGAATTTGTAGTTGTTTTGATTTAATGAGGATTAAATTAAAATGTAAATGGAAATCGTTTTTATTGTTGATAATTTGTTTTTGCTATATAATTTTGGCATAGAAGTTAATTTAATCATGTTAAAATCAATTGTGATGAATCATATATAAGGATAATCGATTTTGTCATAATTTGGATATTCATTTTATGAGGTTAAATTGAATCATGAAGTTTGAATCTATGTTTAAATTAAAAGATGATGTTTATGTCGATCTTGTTATATTAGCAACATTAAACTTTTTGTCCACATAATTTTTGTTTTTGTTTCGGTTTTTGCTGAAATGCCGAGAGAAAAAAAAAAAGGTTGTTTCGTTTTTTAATTTCAGCCGTGAGCACCAAAGAAAAAAAAAAACTGTTTTTTATTTTAGATCTATATGCCGAGGGCAATTTTAATAAAAAAATATGTTTTTTTTTTGTATTGCCGTGAGCATTGAAAAAGAAAATAAAATTCTGGTTTTTTTCCCGTTTTTTTCCTGTTTGCCGAGAGCATATTTTAAGACAAAAAAATTCTGTTTTTTTTTTCTTTTATTGTTGTTTTTGGCCAATAATTATTATACATTAAATTTATAATGTATGATAGTTAGTTGTGAAAAAGTTCACAAAATTTAAGATACCTAATTATTTTAAAGAGGTTTAAAATAATGTTGGATTAATTCATATTACAAGATTAATATGTATTAAGATTAAAATTATTTTGAGTAATTGAGGAATTGTCACATAATTTGATCAATTAAATAGGTGGTTTGGATAAATTACTCTACATAATTAAGGAATTATGTCTTGAATGATTAATTTTTAGTTGATGCATTTTTATTTAGTTGAATGTTTTGTTGAATGGTTTATTTACTTATTTTTGCAATCGGTTGTAATTTGTAATACCTAGTGTGGCCTTAGTTAAATTATGTTTTCGTAATGATGGAAACATAATTTTTAATGTAATTTTGAGATCTCGTATCTCCGTTTGGTTTTCTTTTATATTATGGTTTTGAAATTAGAATGTAAATAGGTTTATTTTGTAATTTTTAAATTGTAATTTTGAGAAGACTAAAGATGGAGATTGGATTGCTCACTCCCACGACATGGACCAAGATGGAACATCAAGCCAAGCTTCTCGGGTCCAAGGATGGATTCCAAAGTTGTATTTATGTTCATTTTGGTAGATAGGCCACACTAGGACTTTATTTTTGTTTTACGTTTTTCCATTCTTATTGCTTTTCATTGCTTAATAGTTAGTGCATCATTTTCCGCCTAAACCAAACCACCTACTAAAATGCATGAAAATTGACTCATATAGGTTGAATGTTAGTTTTCATAGACATACATATGTCACACCTTTTTAAGCCATCATCTTAGTTTATTCATTCACGCATGCTAGATATTAGTTCACTTAAAATGAATTAAAATAAAGTTGATGGGATCTTCCTCTAAACCTGAAATTCAGACTAGTCTTGATAAGGGCAAACAACTATGAATCCCTTCTTCGTCGGTAGGCATATAGGACCTTACTCTCCATATGACTCCTTTTAAGTTGGGTAAGTAGTTTGTGTTGACTTAGTTTACCTCAACATTATAATCCGAAGAGTTCCTCGTGATTGTGATGGACTATAGATAGAATTTACAGAAATTTATCGACCAAGAATTCTAATAGTAGAATTAGCCAAGAGGTTGGCTTATCAATTTTCAGATAATTGAGTCTTAGGATCATTTATTTAATTTTTGAGGGAGGTCAATTGTATAAATGCTTGAGTCTTCGCGTTATAACAGTATTGCATTAGACTTAAATCATAACGATGAGAATGCTTATTATATTTTTCTTCTTTTCGCAGTGTAGAATACGTTTTATTTTGATAATACTGTTACAACAAATGGCTGGAAATAACGAAATCCCAATGCCAAGTGCCACACTTGGACGCGAGTCCTGGCTGAAATCTTTCATGGACCACATGAATCAGTTCACACGTCTGAAAAATGACGGGTCCAACTTTGCGGACTGGGAGGCATCATTGTGGAATGCTGCCATTGCTGACGGTAAGCTCAAATACTTAACTGAGCCAATACCGGTAAACCCAGGCCCCAATGCACGAGTTAACGACTCACTAGCTTATAGTGACTTCGTCATGGAAGCGGGTGCGATTAAGAACGTACTCATCTTTGTAATAGAAACCAATTTGCAGAGACGCTTCATTGCCCAAGGTGCAAACAAGATTTTCACCACGCTCACTAATGAGTTCTCAAAAGCACCGAGAATCGTTACTTATGAGCATACCTGTCGCTTCCTTGATGCGAAACTCCAGAAGGGCCAACCGGTTAGCCCACACATTCTTAACATAATTGAGAATGTCGAGAAATTGGAGGCACTTGATTGCAAAATCAGTGAGAGCATAGTCATTGATTGTATGCTTCATTCACTTCATGATGGTTTTGCCCTTTTCAGGGCAAATTACTACATGAATGACATGAAGAAAAGTCCTCATGAGCTACACTCACTTCTCATACAGACCGAGAAGGATATAAAATTGAGTGGGAGCATGAAGCAAGATGTTCTCATGATTTCCAACAAGAATAAGGGTAAGGGCAAAGCTCCCGGCGACCTAACTGTAGGAAAGCCAAAGTTTAAGAAGCCAGGAAACGGTAAGAGTGGGCCTGGTGAGACTAGTGGCTCACAAGGCAAGGCAAAGAGCAAGGGCGGTGACATTGAGTGCCACCATTGTCACAAGACTGGACATTGGAGGAGGAACAGTCCCGTGTACCGTGAGGACATAAAAGCAGGCCGCGTCAATCCTGTTGGTATGTCATCTTATATTCATATGATTGAGATTAACCATGCAAGTTTCGGAACATGGGTACTTGATACTGGTTGTGGTTCTCATCTGCGTAATCATTTGCAAGGTTTAAAAAACATCACACCTATCGGAAAGGGTGATGTGGACCTGCGTGTCGGGAATGGAGCTAGAGTTGCTGCAGTCTCGAAGAGAATGATACGTGCATATTCTATACACTTTATTAGCGTTTTTGCCACGTATTTCTATGCATAATTATTAGCTTTTAGCTATTATTTCTCCCGCAACGGGTTACTTTGTATTTCCTATGTTATTATTGTAGGAATGGCCGGAAGTAAGCTAAATCGAGCCTTTATCTGTTCCCGGAGGCATTTTATGGAAACTCTGAAGTTAGAAGTTCAGAGCTAGATTATCTTGGGATGCGTGCATGAAGTTGGGAGCTGCTACAGCATTGCCGGTCTATCGACCAACTACTCCAGTCTATCGACCGTGGAGTTCAGTGGAGAATGAAGTGTTGCGTACTGTACTGGATGGTCGATCGACCGTGCCACTTGGTCGATCGACCAGGCCGCGAAGCTGTGGTTTATTTTATGCGTTAGTCTTTTGAAAGCCCACTTCTAATTTATCTTATGGACAGAACGTTTATTAGGATAACGCAGAAAATATTTTAGGTTATGCTTTTTATTATTCAACGACTGAAGTTTTAGATCTAGTTTTGGGAACAGGAAAGTGGAGACTACGGATTTGAATTCAATTGTTTTGTTCATCAAATTCTTTAGTAAACTTTAATTCAATTTCCTTCTTTCCTTATTTCTTGTCAATTTAATTCTTGTTGTTACCAATTTATATTCAAGCAATTCAATTTTAATCCTCTATTTTAATTTCAATTCAATCATGTCAATTTTATTCCATGTCTTTAATTTTGCAATTGTTATATTCTTAATCATGCGTAGGTAAAATATCTATGCTAGGAATTAGAGAATCCATGGCGTCATGAGTTGCTTTTATTAAGTCTAGGTTGAACCCATACCGGTCTTATTTACTGCTGTGAGATTTTATCCCTTTGCTAGATTGAGAAATTAGCGGAGTTAGATTTCTTACAAGTAATTGGAAGGACTATGGAGCGAAAGTAATTTAGTTTCTTTCTAGGGTGGAAAAGAGACCGAGAGGCTTAATTTGAATAGGGACTTAGACGACCTATTTGTCATCCGGAGACGGTATTGGACAGACCTTGACTTTACTAGACTAACCCTTAAGCCATGGTGAACCGAAATTCCTAGCTACTTTTTATTATCTACTTAAACTTCATTTAATTTTCGGTAGTTAGTATAGAATCAATCAACCATAACCCCCCCATAATTGTTACTTCAATAGATTAAAAATAGCAAATAGAATTGATCTTGTCTCTCTGTGGTTCGACCCTTTCTATCACTAGCTATAGTTTTAGTTTGGATTATAAATTTAATTTTGATACAAAACGACGATATCAAATTTTGGCGCCGTTACCGGAGAGACGGTGTAATTCTGTTTGCTTTATTTTTAGTTTATTTTTCTTGTCTCAAGGAACTTTGGTTCCTTGAGGCCGTTGCGTACTCTTGCTTCTAGTTTTGCTTGTGCACAGTTAGAAGACAGATTTTTGAGAGGAAGGCTTGAGTACTCTCAGTTTTGCGATCATGACTACAATATATGATAATCTTCAGCCAAAAGTGCAACATGTTCCAAAGGGATTCGATCTACCCATCCCTATTCATGGTCATTTCGAACTCCGTTCCTCCTATATTAATTTGGTGGAGCGGAACCAGTTTGCTGGATTACCAGACGAGGATCCTTTGAAGCATATGGAAATTTTCACAGACTACTGCTGTTTCATACTTGTACCGGCTGGGGTGACCCAAGATGAAGTAAAGGGGATGATGTTCTTATACTCCTTGAAGGATTTTGCGCGAGATTGGTACCGCTACCTTGATAGGGTAGCAGCTAGAGTCACAGATTGGACATCTCTAGCATTAGCCTTTTACAAAAAATACTTCCCACTCGCAAAGACTGATGCCTTGAGGAGCCAAATTACAAATTTCCAAAAAGGACCTGATGAGGAATTTTGTGAAGTATGGGGACGTTTCAAGAGATTGATTCGGTCTGTTCCTCACCACGGTTTCCAGCAGTGGTACCTTTGCAACCTATTATACAATTCTTTATATGATAACTACATGGTTATCCTTGATGCAGCTGCGAATGGTAGGTTCCAAAATAACACTGATCAGAAGAAATATTGGAACACTATTGAGGAAATGACAGTTCATAGAGCTGAGTTTGGGAGTTCGCGTGGAAACTCGCGAAAGCCAAATGACGAAATGAGTGCCATTGCGACACTCATAGCTTCTATTAGTGCCTGGCTCGAAAAGCTCGAGTCTTCTAAGGTTTCCGAGAAAGAAATTGAAATTCCTGTTCATAACTCAGATGAGACCGCGGAATTGAGAGAAGTAATCCGAGCTCTTTTGGTTCAAGTCACGAAAATAGAAGAAGCTGGGATTGAATCTGCAAGGAATTTTGCGAAGCAGTTGGAGATTTTATCGGCTAACCAAGCCGCTAATTCCTCAAGCAAATGTGAGGTCCCCATCTAGTCACTTAATAAAATTCACCTCCGCAGTGATCTCTCATATGACGGTCCTGATAAGCCAAGAAAAGACTCGGGAAACGATGAAAAGACGGATTTGAATTCTGATACGAAAATTAATTCCACTGCCAGCGCTAGTGGTCGATCGACCAACAACATCAGTCAATCGACCATAATTCCTGACGAAAAAGTCTCTGACCAGAAACTATTTAAACACAGTACACTTGGTCGATCGACCGAGCCCCATGGTCGATCGACTGGGTCTCCAGTGCAGAACGAGAATCCGCCAATTGAATTGCAACATACCTCAGCCAGTGACGATTTGACGGAGATTTTAAACATTCGGAAGACGAAAATTGTCGACCCTACGACAAGTGTTGCAGTCCCGTATCCGGAGCGTTTAAAGAATACAATGTTAGAGCATAAGTTCGGTAAGTTTTTGGAGATCGTCACGAATCTAGAGGTAACCATCCCTTTCACTGACTTAATTACCCAGGTACCTTCTTACACTAAGTTTATGAAGGATATTTTGACTCGTAAGAAAAAATTTAATGATGTTGGTACTATTGCTTTCACAGAGGAGTGTAATGTTCTTTCACGAAGCAACGTACCACCTAAATTAAAAGATCCGGGTAGTTTTAAATTCCATGTACTATAGGTATCCATGAATTTGGGAAAGCCTTTTGTGATCTAGGGGCCAGTGTCAGTGATATGTCATACTCTGTGTGCGAAAATTTAAATATAGGTAACCTTAAGGTGACCAATATGACCCTTCAGATGGCCTATAGATCGATTCAGAGACCTTTAGGAGTTTTAGAAAATGTACCCGTTCGAGTGGGTAAGTTCTTTATTCCTGTTGATTTCGTCGTTTTAGACATTGCTGAGGATAGTCAAATACCTATTATCTTAGGTAGACCATTTTTACATACGGCTGGGGCCGTTATAGATGTCAAACGCGGAGTCTTGACCTTGGAGGTAGAGGGTGACACAATTGAGTTCAGTCTTGCTCGCACTGCGACTGAACCTACTGATGATGATACGTGTTATTCCGTTGATATTGTTGACAGGGCTGTTAATTGTAACTGGAGGGAATCCTTAGCCAAAGATCCCCTAGATGATCTAACCCGTTTAGATGAGTGTGCAGATAATCCAGCGGAGAATGCTGAGGAGCTAGACGTTTTGGTATCCTCAATGGAAAGCTACGAGCTCACTGAGGAAGAAGATGAATTGATGATAAGCCTGGCCAACGAAAATTTAGTAAACACTTGCTATACCATTGAAGATGATTCTGCCTATGCTGTTGAGATAAAGGTGCCAGAGCGTAAGCCACTTCCTCCTAATCTTAAGTATGTCTTTTTAGATGATACGGAGCAATACCCGGCTATTGTTAGTGCTAAGCTTGATGATAACTAGCTTTCTGCTTTGATGTGTGTACTTAAGAAAAACAGGAAAGCATTAGGTTACTCTTTGGATGATTATAAGGGCATCAGCCCTGACAATTGTATGCACAGAATTGAGCTGGAGGAGGGACACAAGCCTTACAGACAAGGTCAGCGGAAGCTGAATCCAAAGATGCAGGAGGTTGTCATGGCTGAGGTGATGAAACTACTCGATGCAGGTATTATTTATAAAGTTGGCAACTCCAAGTGGGTTAGCCCAGTTCAGGTAGTCCCAAAGAAAGGAGGGACCACTGTAGTTCAAAATGAGAAAAACGAATTAATACCAACTCGAGTTGTAACAGGTTGGCGGATGTGCATTGACTATAGACAGTTAAATGCCGCCACAAAGAAAGACCATTTCCCCTCCCTTTTGTTGATCAGATGACCGAAAGACTAGCCTCTAATAAATTTTTCTGTTTCCTTGACGGATATTCAGGGTTCTTTCAGATCCCTATTCGTCTAGATGATCAGAGTAAGACCACTTTCACCTGTCCACAGGGGTTTTTTGCGTACCGCAGAATGCCCTTCGGATTGTGTAACGCCTCTGCTACCTTTCAGAGGTGCATCATGGGGATTTTTTCTGATTATATATAGAATATTATGGAGGTATTTATGGATGATTTCTCAGTTTATGGTAATGACTTTGATCGCTGTTTAGCTAACCTTGATAAAGTCATGCAGCGTTGTATTGATGTTAATCTTGTTTTAAACTGGGAAAAATGTCAATTCATGGTCAATGAGGGAGTTGTGTTGGGACATTTGATTTCTGATAAGGGCATACATGTTGATAAAGCAAAAGTGCATGTGATTGAGCAACTGCCTCCTCCTATGAATGTTAAAGGAGTGAGGAGTTTCCTTGGCCATGCTGGTTTTTATCGGCGGTTCATTAAGGATTTTTCGAGAATTGCTAAACTGCTTACACAATTGCTTCTTAAAGATGCTGTTTTTGAGTTTACTTATGAGTGCCTTTTAGCTTTTAACAGGTTAAAGGAGGCTCTAGTTTCTGCGCCAATCATTCAGCCGCCTGATTGGGTCCTCTCATTCGAGATTATGTGTGATGTCAGCGATTATGCGATTGGTACAGTTTTAGGACAGCGGAAAAATAAAGTTTTGAATGCCATATATTATGCGAGCCGAACTCTGGATGAGGCTCAAGTTAACTATTACACTACTGAGAAGGAGTTTCTAGCTGTAGTTTTTGCCTTAGACAAATTTCGGTCTTATTTGTTGGGTTTTAAGGTTATTGTTTATACTGACCATGCAGCGCTGAAGACTATCTTTCTTAAGAAGGATGCAAAGCCGAGGCTTTTGAGGTGGATAATCCTTTTGCAGGAGTTTGATTTGGAGATCAAAGATAAGAAAGGTGCAGGGAATGTGGTGGCCGACTATTTATCTCGTCTGCAGCTGACAGAAAGGGAGGATTCGTTAACCATTAATGATTCTTTTCCTGATGAGAGTCTGTTAGCTATTACTAATTCAGGGTCTTATCCACCTCCGTGGTTTGCTGATTTTGCTAATTTTGTAGTGAGAGGTAAAATACCACCCAAGCTTTCATGGCAGCAGAAGAAGCGGTTACCTTATGATGCTAGACAATACTTTTGGGATGATTTATTTGTTTTCAAGGAATGTGCAGACGGTCTTATCCGGAGATGTGTGCCTCAATGGGAGGTCAAGGATATCCTAGAAGCTTGCCACTCTTCTGCCTATGGTGGTCACCATGGTCCGTCCCAAACTGTGGCTAAGGTACTCCAATCTGGTTTCTATTGGCCAACTTTGCATGCAGATAGTCGGAATTTTGTTGCTGAGTGCGATGCTTGTCAAAGATCGGGGAATATTTCAAATAGACATAAGCTGTCACAGGTAGGCATTCTAGAGGTTGAGATTTTTGATGTCTGGGGCATTGATTATCAAGGACCCTTTCCGAGCAGTCAAGGTAATAAATATATCCTCTTAGCTGTAGATTATGTGTCCAAATGGGTAGAAGTTCTTGCTACCCCTCATTGCGATGCAAAAGCCGTGATTAAGCTGTTTAAAAATATAATCTTCCCTCGTTTTGGTGTCCCTAGGATTGTCATTAGCGACGGAGGTATGCATTTTAAAGAAAAGCAACTTTGTGCTATGTTGACCAAATTCGGTGTCCAACATCGTAGAGGTTTGGGGTATCATCCCCAAACTAGTGGTCAAGTTGAGATTTCTAACCGAGAATTGAAAGAAGTTTTAGCTAAAGTTGTTTCTAAATCACAGAAAGATTGGAGTCTTAAGTTGGATGATGTTTTGTGGGCTTATAGAACCGCATTTAAAACGCCAATTGGGATGTCACCATTCCGATTGATTTATGGTAAGACATGTGATTTGCCTGTTTAATTGGAACGTAAATCTTGGTGGGCTATTTGTGATTTTGAATTTAGATCCTAACCTCTCTCGTGAGAAACGTATGACGCAGTTGAATGAGTTAGAGGAATTTAGGCTGCTGATCTATGATTATGCTAGGATCTACAAGGAGAAGACGAAGCGATGGCATGACAAGAGGATCATCAAGCGCGAGTTCAATGTCGGTGATAAGGTACTCCTTTTTAATGCTCGTATCCGTTTATTTCCTGGTAAGCTGAAATCCAGGTGGAGTGGCCCTTATACGGTCACAGCAGTTACAAAATTTGGATCAGTTGAATTGGAAACCTCATCTGGAGACCGTTTCAAAGTGAATGGTCAATACGTGAAACACTATCACGGTGCAGACGAATTTGTTGGGCAGGTCGAAGTACTATACTTTGACCCACTTTTAGAAGCTGCAAATTGAGGTAAGAAGGTCGTGCGGGACCTCTTAAACCAGCGCTAACCGGGAGGCAACCTGGCTTGTAAACTTTATGTAATTAGGAACTTTACAGTTTTATTTAATTAATTTGCATTAGGAACTTTAGCTTATTTCATTTTAATTAGCATTTACTTTTATGGAAAGACGTGCGCCTTTGAGAATATTTGCAGGTAAATATTTTATGCAAAGTGCGTAGGGTGATTTGCTGAATGTTTATGAGAGAAAGACGGGAAATTTAAGTTGAAGAAGCAATATTAACGTAATTGAGCTTAATTGCCAGCACTTGCAGTCGATCGACCAAGTGCATCAGTCGATCGACTGAAGAGAAAAGGTCAGAGAGTTGTTAAAGAGCAGACTGGTAGATCGACTGGATATGTTAGTCGATCGACCACAGCGCGGAAGCAGAGGGAAAACAAATAGGGAAGTTCTAATTCAATATATCATTTATTCATTCACTTAACTCATATTCATAAAAAAAACCATTAGAATAAAAACCCTAGTTCTTTCCCCTTTCGCGATTTCCTTGATTTTCTACTCTTTAATTTCGATTTTTTTCGCTACAATCCTCAAGTTCTCATCAAAGGTAAGTTTCTAATCCTTTTTTAATACATTAAATTCAATTTTTGCTGAATAATAATGCCCAAATTTCGAGAAATGTCACCTTGTGTCGAAAAAAATCGATTTGGGGAAAATCGATTTGGGGCTAATTTCTTGTCCAATTTGTAATTTAATGGTATTTGCTATCCTATTCCTTTGATTTTCGAGCTATATTAGCAACTAGGAGAAGTTTAATTTCGTTTTCCCCAAATTTTCGAAACCTTAATTCCATGTTTGATTTCTGATTTTGTTTGGGGTTTATAAATTTTCATTGTTCAGGATTATGGGAAGCTAGTTGTTGATTTGTTAATTTTGTAGGAAGCAATAAAGACGAAAGGGAAGCAGACGATCTTCAGTGGGCAGTCCAGTCAAGGTGCAGCTAAACGGCCACGATGTCCACCGCCAATGATCGAGGCAACTACGAATAGTCTACCTGACTATACGCAGGTGACTTTCTCTACCTCTACTCAGAGAGGTAAATTCGTCACTTTGGTCGAAAAAAAAAAAAAGTTCAGGCAACCCGTTTTATTCATAAGCCAACTTTAGAGAAACTAGGGTGTCTTGAATCTGTTGTGTCTCTGCTAAATGGGATAGGGATGTCGGGATTGGTGGACATGGCTGAGTTCACTTACTATACTTTAACCCTTGAGTTTTTCTCGTCTTTTGCTTTTGACCATGCCACTTTTGAAGCTAATAAGAGTAGCTCTTGTATATCTTTTCGGCTGTTTAATGTCACCTACTCCTTGACATTAGCTGAATTTGCTGGTTATTTGGGTCTTTGTTTCGAGGGTAACACCTCGGAATCTTCTGATGTGCACAGGGTAATGTGATCGTGTATCTCTGAGCTGAACGCCCCTAAGAGGACGTGCACTTCTGTCCACTTACCCCCTTTTCGTTACTTCTTCCGGCTGATGGGTAATACCATCTTCGGCCGCAAAGAGTCAAATAATGTTAAAATAATTGAATTGTCTATCTTGGCTGGCTACCTGAACATTAAACTCGGGTAGCCCGTATTTATAATATCGCTTATTTGACTGCCTCTCACTTTAACACTATAAGTGAGGGTACCTCTTTGGCCACTATTGTTTGTGGTGGGCTGGTGACTCGTATAGCCCACCGTCTAGTTCTTGTTTTCCCTCGAGAGGAGGCTCCTCTCGACCCTCAGGCACGCTTCATGGACTTTGACTACGTCAAGTCTGTGAAGTGGGTCAATACTCGGGTCGGTGGAAGAATGATTCTTTCGTTTGCGACCCCATTGATACCGTCGTCAGGTACCAAAAACAAAATACCTAGATACTACTAACAGAAGTCAGCGGTAAGTAGGGTCGATCTCCACAAGGAGGCGGTTTACTATTCACTTATCTATTCTATCTGTCTAAGGTCACAAGATGGGGGTTTTGATTGTTTTGACTAGACTAAAGAGATTAAATCAAGAGGGAAATGAATAAGAGAAAATAATGAAGAAATACAAGAGTAAATCAGATAAAAGAGAGAGATATGCTAGGAATCGGTCTACCATGGCAGCTACACTATCGGGTCAACTGAGTAGATTAAATTTATGATAAGAAGAGCGAGGTTGTCACCTTTCGGTCCTTAAACCTACGATTATACCCTTTCGGTCTCTAATCGCCCTAGGGTCTCCTAACTTAGCTTTCGCCCTAATTAGGTATCACCTATTGTAATTAAGCAAGCCTTCCCTTCCAATCTTTCGATCCAGGTCAGGGTTAACTAAATAAATTGGTCTCCTGCATGCATACATTCAACCTGATAACAATTATATTGCCTAAAACATTTCTTATCGCAAAACTAATCTAATCAAGTCGATCCTAACATATTGCTACCACGGCTTCCCTAGTCCTAACATATTAAGGGGATTAGCTAGACATAATTAAATAGAGAACATGAAATAAAGAAAGAACAATAAATATAAACATAAATTAAAGAGGAAAGGGAGAGAAATGTTAGTAAATAAATGATCCGGAAATTAAGAACAAAGTAACAGTAGTAATGTATTAAGTATCGAGAAAAGGTGAGAAGAGAGAGAGTTTATAATGATGTCCTAATATCCTATTTATAAGAAAAATAGGATTTATTAAACCTAATTGACGGAAATAAGCTTAAAAAGCCCAGCCCATAGCGAATCCACTCGATCGAGTGGAATAAAACCACTCGATCGAGCAAACTAAGGCTGCCATTTCTCGATCGAGTAAATCAATAAATGCAACTACTCGATCGAGTAAATCAATAAATGCAACTACTCGATCGAGTAGAAAAAGGACTCGATCAAGCAAAATTCTACTCGATTGAGTACTTTCCAGCAACAGTTTCCTGCTTTGCGCACTGAATTTTAAACGGCTGCCATTTCTTCGTTGCTTGGGGAAACAGGGTGATTACGGTGGCGTTGGAAAGCTAAGAGTACAAGCATTCATCTCCAATTGGAATCACCTGAATATCAGTTGTAGAACTCGAGATATTGCTCTTCAAAGTAGGCACTAGCAATTTGAAGTTCTTCCTTTGCTCGCCTAGCTATCTTACTTCTTTGCGCATCTCAAAATAGCTACATTCCCGCTCCAAATTCACTCTTCCTCCAAATGCATGCTAAACGGATGGTAAAAGGCTTGATTTCACTACTTTCTGATCCATTCCTGCAATTAAGACAAAATAAACCAAAGTAGCATATTCGGGTATTTCGTAGCAATGAACTACGATAAAAACATAGAAATACGTGCATAAAATAGGCTAAAAAGACTATATAAAATGCACGTATCACCCATCCCTATCCTTGGCCTCCCTCCCATCTTGCCCCTTACCACTGTTTTCGGGGCGACTCGCCCGCCCTTGCCTAGCTACAGGCTCCGTATTAGGGCGGGCACCACTACTGCTTCCACCTCAAGAGGAGCTCGTGCCTTCTCTTCACAGGCCCCCTTCTCCTCCACTCCTGCTCCCACGGGTTTCCCGGCTACTTTTCGTCCCCCTACACCTATTGTTATCCCTGCGGCCATGGACCAAAGGGCGGTTTCACGTGTGTTGGGTGACTTGTGCAGGAGTTTTGATCAGCACAGGATGGACATGGCTCTTGGTATGTACCCAGTTTACGAGGAGTTTGCTCGGACAGGGATGCTCCCACGGGGTCCCTGGACTCAACTGTCCTTCTTTGTTCCCCCGATGGGCGGATATCCTCCGCCTGCTACGACATCTACTCCTACGACTACTACTGTCGCTACTGCTGAGGCGGAAGAGGAGGATGACTCGGGATCCGAGGAGGATGAGGGTAGCGATCCCGAGTATGACGGTGGAGATTAGATGCATATGACCTCCCCATTTTTGGCTGGTTTGGGGAGGTCTTCTTTTGTGAGTTTCCGATCCCTTTTTGTTAGTTTCCTTTTATTTTGTTGTTGCTTATATTCTTCCCAATTTTTTGTTGCTGCTGGTGAGTTTGCTGCTGAACACAATGAGGGCATTGTGCGTTTTGGTTTGGGGAGGGTATATGCATATGTCTATTGCATTTGCATTTGTTATTTATTGCATTTCTGTTCCACGTTTATTGCATTTCAGCTTGCATTTGTTTCAGCTTGCATTTGTTTTCAATCTTAAAAAAAAAAAAATTGAAAAATTTCAAAAATTCAAAAATATCACGTTTAGTTTTGCATATAGGTCGAGTCGGAATGGATGGATTTCAATGAAAAAATTGCTTTACGTATTGTCTCATTGCCCTTCCCTGCACTTGTAATGTCGTTGAGTATGTCACTTGCATTGTCTACGAGTTTTTGTTGGAATTTTTACTAAACAAACTTGACTCAATATTGGCAAACTACTTAAAATTTCTGAGGTTAGAGCTTATTTAAATCGTTGTCATTTATGACCGGTTTCATGTAGGAATGAGAGTAGTTACTTCTCGTAAGGCATGTCACATAAATTTGCATAAACATGAATTTTATCTGCTAATTACCTATATGCATTTGGTTTTGCGGTTTGCTGACACATGTGGAAGAGGTTCTCTTTAATTCATTTTGCCCATAAGCCCCACAAAAGCCAAATTTGCCTCTTTTGTCCCATAAACTACATTCCAAATTTAGCCACCCTAGCCGAGCTAGTAAAGGTAGTGATTCGGGAATGTTATCTTGCAATTTGGTCTTTATTGCTTTTGGTGATTTGTTGGGAAATGAAGGGAAGATGGGAAAAGAAAAAAAAAGAAAGAAAAAAAAGGAAACTGAACTAAGGCAGAAGGTTCAGTTTGGACAGGGGTGGTCGATCGACTGCATCACTTGGTCGATCGACTTCCTGTTCAAGAGAAAAAAGAGTTGAAAAAAAAAAGAGAGGCGATAAAAAGGAAGAAAAGGAAAAAAATCACATGGTTACAATGATTTTCGGATGGTGAATTTTAATTCCCATGTTGCTATTAAAATTAATTGGGGAATTATTACTATTTTGGGAGATTATGAGATTTGTGCTTACAAGTAGCACCGTTTTGATTTTTCTTTCGAGTATGAAGTTCGGAAATGTTAAGAAATTTGGTTTTGGAAGTTGCTTGCTCGGCTTTATCTCCTCTTATCCAAATTTATTTTTGCCCCTTCTTACCCGTAGCCTCACAATTCCAAAATCGCCTCGGCATGTGTCATGGTCATTAAATGGTTGGAATGCATATGTACGGTTGTAGAAATATTATTCATGTTAGATTGCAGGCATGTTTTTTATGGGTCGCAGTTATGTGAGAGACTTGTTTCGTTCATTCTTCTATCTTGTACAATTAAATTCTCACCCTATTCTTTAATTGAGCGAATGAGCGACCCGTGAGAGTCCGATATACACGAGTCTTGCAAGGTCGAAAGTTTGGTAAATTCTTGAACATGTTCAACTCGTTTGCGCTTGACAAAATGCTTAGATATTATTTGTTGCATTAAATTGGTTGGGCATGATAATACGTTATTGTTTTGAGAAAGAATACTGTTCCAATAGTTGTTTAGATTGAGTCTTAGTGCTTGCTTGGGGACAAGCAAGGTTTGGTTTGGGGAGATTTGATATGTGCATATTCTATACACTTTAATAGCGTTTTTGGCACGTATTTCTATGCATAATTATTACCTTTTAGCTATTATTTCTCCCGAAACGGGTTACTTTGAATTTCCTATGTCATTATTGTAGGAATGGCCGGAAGTAAGCTAAATCGAGCCTTTATCTGTTCTCGGAGGCATTTTATGGAAAGTATGAAGTTAGAAGTTCAGAGCTAGATTGTCTTGGGATGCGTGCATGAAGTTGGGAGCTGCTACAGCATTGCCGGTCTATCGACCAACTACCCCAGTCTATCGACCGTGGATTTCAGTGGAGAAAGAAGTGTTGCGTACTGTACTGGGTGGTCGATCGACCGTGCCACTTGGTCGATCGACCAGGCCGCGAAGCTGTGGTTTATTTTATGCGTTAGTGTTTTGAAAGCCCACTTGTAATTTATCTTATGGGCAGAACGTTTATTAGGAGAACGCAGAAAATATTTTAGGTTATGCTTTTTATTATTCAACGACTGAAGTTTTAGATCTAGTTTTGGGAACAAGAAAGTGGAGACTACGGATCTGAATTCAATTGTTTTGTTCATCAAATTCTTTAGTAAGCTTTAATTTAATTTCCTTCTTTCCTTATTTCTTGTCAATTTAATTCTTGTTGTTACCAATTTATATTCAAGCAATTCAGTCTTAATCCTCTATTTTAATTTCAATTCAATCATGTCAATCTTATTCTATGTCTTTAATTTTGCAATTGTTATATTCTTAATCATGCGTAGGTAAAATATCTATGCTACGAATTAGGGAATCCATGGCGTCATGAGTTGATTTTATTAAGTCTAGGTTGGACCCGTACCGGTCTTATTTACTGTTGTGAGATTTTATCCCTTTGCTAGATTGAGAAATTAGCGGAGTTAGATTTCTTACAAGTAATTGGAAGGACAATGGAGCGAAAGTAATTTAGTTTCTTTCTAGGGTGGAAAAGAGAACCAGGGGCTTAATTTGAATAGGGACTTAGACGACCTATTTGACATCCTGAGACGGTATTGGACAGACCTTGACTTTACTAGACTAACCCTTAAGCCATGGTGAACCAAAATTCCTAGCTACTTTTTATTATCTACTTAAACTTCTTTTAATTTTCGGTAGTTAGTATAGAATCAATCAACCAAAACCCCTCCATAATTGTTACTTCAATAGATTAAAAATAGCAAATAGAATTGATCTTGTCTCTCTGTGGTTCGACCCTTACTATCACTAGCTATAGTTTTAGTTTGGATTATAAATTTAATTTTGATACAAAACAACGGTATCAGGGAACATACGTAATCCAACTCCCAAGTGGTTTTGAGTTATATTTATATAACTGTTACTATATACCCAGTTTATCTAAGAACATTATTTCTGTTTCCGTACTTGATAAAGACGGTTTTAAAATTTCAATAAAGGATAATAGCTGTATTTTCTCCTTCAATGAAATGGTTTATGGCAAAGAAGGTTCCATGAATGGAATTTACATCTTAGATCAAACCACAGATATATTACACGTGAATAATAAGAAATTAAAGGTTGGTGACAAAGATCAAACTTATCTATGGCATTGTCGAATAGGACACATAAATGAAAAACGTGTAAAGAAGCTCGTTGAGAATGGGACTATTCCCGCATTCGATTTTTCTACATTTGGCGCGTGTGAATCATGTCTTATCGGCAAAATGACTCGAATTTCCTTCAAAAGTGTTAGAATGCGCGTTAGTGACCTATTAGGACTCATACATACTGATGTATGTGGACCTATGTCAATTATCGCTAGAGATGGCTATAGATATTTTATCACTTTCACGGACAATTTGAGTAGATATGGATATGTCTACTTAATGAAGTATAAAAGTGAGTCCTTTGAAAAATTCAAGGAATACCAGAATAAGGTTGAGAACCAACTTGGTAGAAAAATTAAAGCACTCCGTTCAGATCGGGGTGGCGAATATCTTTCAAATGAGTTTGATCAACACCTTAAAGACTGTGGAATCGTTTTACAGTTAACTCCACCTGGAACACCTCAATTAAATGGTGTGTCTGAACGGAGAAATCGAACACTACTTGATGTGGTTCAATCCATGATGAGTCACACGGTAGTACCTGATTCATTATGGGGTTTTGCTCTTTTGTCAGCTGCTCTTATACTTAACCGAAGTTCGACTAAAGCAGTCGACAAGGCTCCATATGAAATGTGGAAGGGAACGGTACCTAACTTGTCCTTTATTCGGGTTTGGGGCTGCGAGGCTTATGTCAATTGGAGACACGAGGATAAGCTCGGCCCGCGATCGGTCAAGACATACTTTATTAGTTATCCAAAAGGAATGTTTGGTCATTACTTCTATTCGCCTACCGAACATCGAGTTTTTGTTGCGGCTAGTGCGACGTTCTTGGAGAAAGAATTTCTCGAGAACAAGTCAAGTAATAGAACATTCGAGCTATCGGAGGTTCAAGAACCAAAAACCGAGGAACAGATGGAGGAAGTTGTTCCTTCAACTGATGATACGTTTTGCTCCTAGAGAGTAATGAACCCGCTACCTATAAAGATGCCATGACCTGTTCTGACTCAAAGCTATTGCTTGAAGCCATGCAATCCGAGATGGACTCCATGTATGAGAATAACGTATAGGATCTTGTTGATTTACCTAATAAGGTAAAACCTCTACAGTGCAAATGGCTTTACAAAATAAAGCGTTTTGTAGACGGGCAACCAGATACCTATAAGGCATGACTAGTGGCAAAAGGTTTCACTCAAGTGCACGGATTGCATTATGATGAAATTTTTGCACCCGTAGTTATGCTGCGTTTCATTCGGATAATCTTAGCGATTCCCACTTTTCATGACTATGAAATTTGGCAAATGGATGTGAAAACCGCCTTCTTAAACGGTTATTTGGAGGAGGAGTTAAACCTAGTGCAACCCGAAGGTTTCATAGATCCTGAAAATCCTAAGAAAGTGTGCAAGCTTAAGCGTTCCATTTATGGACTTAAGCAAGCTTCTCGGAGATGGAATCATCGTTTCGACCAGGTGATAAAAGAGTATGGTTTCACTCGATCGGTCGAGGAACCATGCCTATATATCACGTCGGGTGAGAGCAAGATTGTTTTCTTGATATTGTATGTCAATGACATACTCTTGATTGGGAATGACATTCCTCTCTTATCTTCGGTTAAAGATGGTTGAAGAACCATTTCCAGATGAAAGATCTGGGTGAGGCACAACGCATATTGGGAATCCGTATCTACTGATATGGATCACGACGGACGTTGTTATAAGTCAGGAGTCTTATTTGGATAAGATTCTTGAAAGGTTCAGAATGACCAACTCCACGACGCCTAAAGGGATTGAGCGCATGAGTCGTGTTTCTTATGCATTAGCCATAGGATTAATCATGTATGCCATGATATGCACACGTCGAGACGTGGCATATGCATTGAGTATGACGAGTCGGTACCAAAAGAATCCAGGTGAAACACACTGGGTAGCTGTTAAAAATATCCTCAAGTACCTACGGAGGACAAAGGATTGGGTATTGACTTATGGAGGAGATACTAAGCTATGCGCAATCGGTTACGCAGATGCTAGTTTCCAAACGGATCGAGATGATTCAAAATCTCAGTCTAGGTTTGTCTTCACTCTTAATGGTGTTGCGGTCTGCTGGAAGAGTTCCAAACAGGATGTTGTAGCAGAGTCTACTACTGAATCCAAGTACTATGCCGCTTCGGAAGCAGCAAAGGAAGCTATATGGATGAATCAATTCTTACAAGGCCTTACGATAGTTCCTAGTTCGAATGACCCGATCACCATCTATTGTGACAATAGAGGTGCCATCTTCCAGGCTAAGGAGCCTAAGTCTAGCAACAAGTCTAGACATGTACATCGGAAGGCTCACCTGATCCGTGATTACGTGGAGCAAGAAGAGATAGTGATTTACAAGATAGCTTCGGATGACAACATCGCGGATCCTCTCACTAAACCGTTGAATTATGATAAGCATGAAGGGCACGTTATTTCCATGGGAATTAAATGTGTTCCTGAGTTGTAGTAGTTGATTATGGATTCGATACATTATCTTTTTCATATACTATTTATAACTTCATCGTTTTATTTCATATTTTGTTTTTCATGTGGATTGTACCGACAACATTGAACGCCACAAAGTGAACTGAATTACATTAAATTTGTTTTGGTTCGTAATCGCCTACATGAGCTGATAACTTTGGCTATTATATTGTGCAGTCGATTGATGGTGGGTTCAACGAGCCATATGTCAAACAGTTGGCTAATCGATCACAGATACGAGTTATAACGATATCTCGTAGGACAAAAATTGTGACAACGTAATGGCGTCCTAAATGTTTAATAACATTCGGTGCCAGGTCGTGGATTGGACGTCCATTGTGTTCCTAGAGTCGATTCCTTTGACTATCGACTGTCGCTTGAGATTAAGGTAGTTTTTGGGTGACTTTGGTTTCTTTCTCGTGGTCTACCGTAACAGGAGGCTATGCAGATTATTTTACGGTCATTTCATACTATGCTTATATCTGCAGGATTCGAGTTGAAGAAAATATCCAACCTTTATCAGGTTTAGTTATTTCTCAGGGCCACTCGAGGAGTTGTAATTGAAATGCATGGCCATGCTCGAATGATGATTCGTTTATCAGTTACGTTACTCTCTAGTCGGGGAAACCACTCTTGATATTGATCACTTGTAAAATACGACCTTTGTGAATACGGATTTTGCAAATTGTTTTACATTGAGTGGGAGAAATTTTAGGATATGAGAATCGATTATCGCACATACACTTGTGAGGACAAGTGGGAGATTGTTGGAGCTTGTGTCCTCCACAGTTAGTGTGATAACGTATATAAATCTGTTATAGGTTCACAAGGGTATACTTTGTATTTTATCAGTTGATTAACGATTACCTAATAACGGTTGGCTTGCTGGAAAGTTTGACGTTATTATCATACTGATGGCGGTGAACAACTGGTCCCTAAAAGTCACACCTAAAGGATGTGTTTGAGAGATGTGATTATGGAAATGTAATCACATTGATGCTTTACTTGACTAAAAGGTTAGTCCATGTATTTGACTAAACAGTTAGTCAATGTGATGATGAGACGATTATTTAATACAATTAAATAATATTAGCTGAGACGAATTAATTGTAAAATTCGTAAATTGAATATAAAAAGTTATATTTAATTAATGTATATAATGTTAGCTTGAACGAATTAAGATGTTAATTCGTAATTAAACGTAATCGGTTATATTTAAGTAGCTAATTATAAATATGCGATATTTATAGTTAAAGTATATATTATACGATATTGTCATAATAAATTATTACAGACCGGCATTAATAAATCGACTGCAAGCTGTTGTGTGTAGACTTATTAATACGGAGTAAAATAAATGACAATTTATAAATAATACACTTTATATACATTATGTAAAACTACCAAGATTTAATCTCCTTATTTTGGTAGGTGGAAAACCGAAATAAAGAGAGAAAAGAGGAAGAATAAAAATCTTCCTCTTTGGACTCTCATACACGGTTACAAAAGGGCAAAGAGGAGATCATTTCTTCTCATTCCAATTTGACCTAATATTCTCTCATCAAAAAACACAAAAACCCTAAAATTAATTAGTGAATTTGGGGATCTCATTCTAGCAATTTGAGGGGCATTTCTCGGAGCATCTTGGGTGCAACGATTAGGCAAATATCATTTTGATATTGTTCTTAGGCCATTTTTGCTAGGACCAAAGGTTGTTTCTTAATCTCTACTATTTTGTTTATGCAATTTCATTTATGACTAGTATTCATAATCATAATTTTGTTATAAACCTAATAATCTTAAAGGAAGTATACCGATATTTCCTACAGGTCGTTCATATGAGGGACCGGAATTGCTGAAATCAGACCCGAGGAAGGTAATTACTGCTGATGAACAGTGTTCTGTTAAAGAAAATGAGCTGACAACAAAGAAAGTACTCGATCGACTAATTTCTGGGGGTCAATCGAGTAAAAATGCTGAAGAAACGACTCGATCGAGTGGAATTTCTATTCGATCGAGTGAACAGGAAAAAGAAGAGTTCAATCGAGTAAATAAATCTGCTCGATCGAATGATTTTGTTGAAGATTCTACTCGATCGAGTACTAATTTTGCTCGATCGAGTGATTTTGATAAAGGAGACCTTGATCGAGAGCCTGCTAGTGCTCGATCGAGTGAAATATCACCTAAAAGACCTCATTCGAGAGGAAAGAAGTCTCGTTCGAAGGATTTAGAGCTTGATCCGGCTGATACATTGGAAGAGAGGAACAAGGGGATCGAGATATCCATCACGGTGCCCTTCCTGAGGCGTTTGCAGCGTACTAAGACTAACCAACAATTCGGCAAATTTCCCGAACTCCAAAAAAGCTTGCAAGTCACTGTGCCATTCGCCGAATTGCTGACACAGGTACCCTCTTACCTTAAATTTATGAAAGAAATTCTATCAAGTAAGAGGCACATTAACGACCATGAGACGGTAGCTTTGACCGAGGCAGGGACAGCCCTAGTTCAGAATAAGTTACCTCCCAAACAGTCAGACCTAGGTATTTTTTCGATTCCGTGTCACATTGGTACCCACTAAATTGATAACGCGTTATGCGATCTTGGCGCTAGCGTGAGTGTCTTACCGCTGTCTCTGGCTAAGAGACATGGTTTGACCAAGTTTAATTGCACAATTATGACTGTTCAGATGGCCGACTGTAGTATATCTCAGCCACTAGGTGTCATAGAAGACATACCTGTTAAGATCGGGATGTTCTTTATTCCCGTTGACTTCGTTGTACTTGACATCCCCGAAGATACCCATAACCCTATTATATTAGGGAGACCATTTTTATTCACTGCTCGTGCAGTGATAGACGTCGGGGGCAAGACATTGACTTTCCAGGTTGGGGACGAGGAATTGATATTCCATCAGTCTAAGTCTCGAAGGGCTCCCATGCAAGCTCAGCCTTGCAATGCCCTCTCTTCTACTGACCCTCTTATGGACACTCCAAATGAAAATTTGGAATATTGTGCTGCTACCGTGACCCCTCCGCCTCAGATTGAGAGCAAAAAGGAGGAGAGTTCGTCTGTTTTCCTTGCTGCAGGTACAGATGAAAATATTGAAGGAGCTGTCAATGGTTATTGTGCGATTAATGTCAGTCAAAGTGGGAGCAATGATGTTAAAGCTGATGAGAAAGGAGTAAGGACGAGAAAAGGTCGCACTTATGTGGACGTCAACTATTCTCCTCTTAACGATTCAAGTTCAAGCTCATGGAAATTGAAGAGAACGATTAATTTTGCTGAGGTGACGTCCTCCAGTCAGAAGCCCTACGAGGGGCTATTGAATTGCTTTGGAGAGTGAGCGGGGAAATGCCCCGTGTAACAAATTATATAAACAATTTTTAATTTCTTTTGGATTTGTTTATTGCTTTTAATTAGGACAATTAGAGTTTAGACATTTTTAGCATAGATTAGAAGACTATAGACTGTTACTTTTCATATTTTGTATTTTGGGATATTTTTGCGAGTGTTTTTATGCAGGTTTGGGGAATTATACGCAAATTCAAAGGCTTACCCGAGGATAAGAGCTCGATCGAGTACTTTTGTACTCGATCGAGCGAAATTTGTTCGATCGAATGATTCCATACTGCTCGATCGACAAAAGCTGAAAAGAGGAGTACTCGATCGAGTAATGTTTTACTCGATCGAGTGGATGCATACAAGAAGTTCTCGATCGAGTAGTTTTAAACCACTCGATCGAGTGATTTTGGAAATGCCGCGCAGGGAGTCTCTTTAACTTCCTCCCTTTTTACTCTTAATTCATTTTCTTCATCATTATTTCGACTACCTTTATTATTTGCGATAAAAAACCCCCAAATCCTCCATTTTTCTTACCCATTTACCAAATCCACCACCTACATTTTGTTTATTGCTAATTAATCGTCATTTGCCCTCTATTTCCCCTTTGATTCTCGTTGCTTTACACGGTCAATTAGAGGTTTTAGGGTTTCGCGGTTTTTCGATCAAAAATCGCCCAATTTGCTTGTTGATTGTCGATTAATTGCTCTTTGTAAGTTCCTTATCATCAAGTAAGTAATTCCAATACTTCTTTGCATTTAATTTCATTAATTCTGTTTTTATGAAGTAAATTAGGAATTAGGGTTCGGTTTTCATCCTGGGTCGAATTTTTTCGACTATCATTGTGTTCTTATGCTTAATTTACCCTACTTGATGATTAATTCCCCCACCTCATTGATTTTTACATGCTTAATTCGAATTTTATGGGAAATTTGCGATTAGGGTTAATTTCAGTCGAAATTCTCGACTGTGAATTGGATTTTTCCTTCTGCCACATGTCTAATTTGCTTCAATTGTTGCTTAATTTGCTGCATTTGTCATCTGCTACCCTTATCTTATCGCTGTCTATCCGTCTTATTCGAATTTTTTGAGGAAAAATTTGGGAATTAGGGCTGTCGGTCGAAAACTTCGACTGTTTAGGGAAAATTCTCTCCAGTTTTCACGCTGTTTTCTTATCAGTTTCCCCTGCCCTATTTGACTAGGATGGATTCTCGCGCCATGCCTTCTACGAGCTTCGCTGCCAGTCCATCCTTGTCTGTCTGAGAGGGTAGTCCCTGCTGCTACTACCGTCTCCGCAGCTAGCAGTACCTCTGTGTTCTTAGTTTCTGCTACTGGTACTATTTTTACACCTGCTAGCACTACTGCTAGCTCCGTATCAGCCACAGCTGCTAGCACTGCTGCTAGCCTTTCTTCGTCGGTGGTGGTCTCTGCTGCGTACACTGCTGCAACTTCACTTTCACCTGCAGCCGCTACTGTTTTCAGAGCGGCTCTAGTTCCTCGTACCGTAAGTGGACGGTATTCTACTTTAGTTTCTAGAGGCCGCGGTCGTGGTCGTGCTACACCTGCTGCTGGCCATGTTACGATTCGAGTGGACGACACCCTCGACTTCTACCCTGAGTTCCCGCAGGTAATTTTTGATAATGGTGTACATTGTACTAGATTTTATAACTTAGTTGACTGCGAGTTTCTCCATGCGTGTTTTGTTTGCCGTACGTCACTTTTGAGGCTCGGTTTCTATGAGCCTGTTTGTGAGCTTTTACGGGGCACGGGGATGGCCGGACTCATCACTATGAGTGGCCATACTTTTCGGGAGCCGAGTCTTGAGTTCTTCAGCTCCTTCACCTTCTCCTCCGGGGCACACGACGCTGCCCCCACTAGCCTTTCTATGTCTTTCCGGTTGTTCAACTGGACATTTTCGATGACATTGGAGGAGTTTGGTACTAGACTCGGACTTTTCTTTACGGGCGCCACTGTCACCCCTAGGAAGGTCATTCGTCAGCTTTGGCGGACCTTGGCCCAGACCACCTTTCCCGAGCGAAAGCTCGCTCAGGTCCACATTCCACCTGCCCCTTACTTTCTTAGACTGAGTGGGAGCACTATTTTTGGCCGGAAGGAGCCAAACAACATCAACAACAACGAGCTCTCCATCTTAGGCGGTTACCTGAACAACGATTGCGAGGGTCCCTTTACCCTCAACATCGCCTACTTGAACGCCCAGTACTTCCAGGCTTAGGGAGAGAAGATCACGGCCACTATCGTCAGCGGTGGCATAGCCACCATTCTTGCCTGCTCTCTCCTCCAGGCCTTGCCTCGTGACCTACCGTACATTGAGGGGGATAGGTACCTGAGCCTAGCATCTATGCACTCTCAGACCTGGCTGACTTCTGACTACCGGACTTGGAAGATAGACGGTTCCTTGACCGTGGACCTACCTTGCACCACTCTCCCCCGTCTAGCCCCTTTGCCTACTGTTGCACGGGGCGCCCGGCCACCACCATTACCCGAGTACCACCTACCGATCCGCCCACCTACTACCTTACCCGCCGCTAAGAAGCGGCGTAGACTTGAGACCAAAGAGGAATCCGCACCTTCCACGGGTGGCCAGATTTCCACGGCCACACCTACCCTGATTCCTACTCTAACTCCCGCGCCTGCTGACCAGACACGGACACAGCCGGTCCTACCAGCTTATTTTGTAACTCCTCCACCCTTTGAGGCATCCTCGATCATTGACCAAGGGCGTCATGACGGTTTGTTGATTGAGATTGCAGAGAGACATGCTCGTATGGAGCGGGACATAGCTTTGACTTTGTTCCCTCTATACGAGTATCACATGAGATGACACCGTCCCATCCCAGAGGGTTGGCAAAACCCTTCCTTCTACCGGTTCCCAGATGAGGGGTACCCGGAGTCTGCTAGTGAGGTGGAGGAGGAGGATGAGGACCCAGCGGCAGCAGCGGAGAGAGCTCGAGCTTAGCAGAGGCGGAGGAGAGAGCAGGAGGTGGATCCAGACTACACGGTGACAGTGGAGGACGTGCGTGACGACGAGCCTGATGAGTAGCTACTGGTCTACTCACTTCCCCAGTTTTCTGGCTGGTTTGGGGAAGTTTATATTTTGTATGTCCCATCTCACTATTTTATTTTGTCTCCTTTTTATTTTTGTTTTTATTTTTCTTTTATAGGTTGTATATTCCCGTTCCCTTGTATATATCTGCTGGTGTATGGTGGAGGACAACGAGGGCGTTGTCCGTTATGGTTTGGGGAGGGTATTGCGTCCTTTTGAGTCTGCATTTGCATTTGTTTTGCACTCACGTTTATATTTTAGCTTGCGTTGTTTATTTATTTCATTAAAAATCAAATCCAAAAAAAAAAATCCAAAAAAATTAGAAAAATTTCAAAAAATCAAAAATATTCACGTTTACTATTTCATATAGGTTGAGTCGGAACGGTTGATTTCCGTGATGATACTGCATTTTAACTTGTCATTTTACTTGAGCCTTGCACTTTTATTGACGGTTATTAGCTTTGTCATACACATAGTCTACGAGTTTTTGTTCAAATATAGCTGACTGTTTAGACTTGACCTGATAAATTGGCAAGCTACTTATATTTTTTGTGTTTTAGAGCCCAAAACTGGTGACATTCATGAACCGTTCATTAGGAATTGAGAGTAGTACTCCTTGCATAGCATGTTTATCATTTTTGCACTTTTATGACATTCGATTTATTGTTAAAATGCACACATTCGGGTTTGTGGTCGGTGTCACATGCAGGGAGGTGCTTGCATATTTTTCCCCTTTTCTTACATTTTTCACCAATTTAGCTCCACTTAAGCCAAAACATGCCTTTTTGACCCACTAGCTACATCCCAAACTGAGCCTGCCTAGTCAAGCTAGTTTATTTTGTCTTTTGTGGTATATTTTTCCGTCTGTAGTTTGGCCCGTATCTTTTTGATTGGAGTTGGTGTAAATAAAGAAAGGAGAAAAAGAAAGAAAAAAATTTGAAATTGAAAAGAAAAAAAACGTGAAAAGAGAAAAAGAAAAAAAAAATGAAATGAAAAAAATCAGAAAAACACGTGAAAACCAGGAAGTATGAAAGTTGAAAATTTTTGAGCTGGTTTGATTTTGAGTCCGTCTGTGTTCACTTTTATATTGTGACGGTGTCACTCCTCTGTTTTATTCCATAATTTTGAGGAGATACTGAAAATGGGTGGTGAGTTGTGTGCCAAATGAGGGGCACTTGTACTTTATTTTTCAGTCGGTTGAGATTCGGACGGTCTTATATGATCCTGTTAGGAACTAGCTTGACTCTTTTACCTCCACATTACCATAACTTGTTTTGCCCTTTCTCACCTGACCCTCACTATTTCCATATCATTTGTAAGCCCTCGGCTGTGACAGACATTATTGGTTGGATTGTGTGCATTAGTACTTGAATCGTCTTTAATTTTTGTTGCATACATGCTATGTAGGTCGCAGTTAGGTGAGTGACTGCTTCTCTTTCTCTCTTTTACATATAATATTCACCCTTTTTGTTCATGAGAGAAGAGTGACAATGTGTGAGTCCGATTTTGTTGGTCTTGCAAGGTTGATAGGTCAGCTATATTTCTGAACAGCTTATAACTAATTTGCGTATTGACTGCTTAGCTATAACTGTTAATTTTTGTTGCATTAAATTGGTCCAAGTAAAAAAGTTAAGTTAGCTCTGAGTTTTCATTTCCGTTCCATTAGTTGCATTTTAGTTTACTCGAGGACGAGTAAAGGTTCGGTTTGGGGAGATTTGATACATGTATTTGGTATAGTCTTTTTAGCCTATTTTAGCACGTATTTCTATGTACTTTCGTATTGTTTATATTGCATTTTGCCCCGAATTGGCTAGTTTGGTTCGTTTTTTCCGTTTTGTAGGAATGAACGTAAAAGTAGTGGAATCGTACCATTTTCGTCCCTTTTTGCATGCATTTTGAGGAGACGGGATTTTTCAGAGTGAGATCTTACATTGGGATGCGTGAAGGCACGGTCTACGAGGCAGTCGGTTATGAGTTTAAGCTGTTTCGGAGGAAGAATACTCGATCGAGCTGTTTTATTGGTCAATCGAGTAGTTTCTATGGCTGAGGATGTTTGATCAAGCATTATTTTACTCGATCCAATAGTGCTGGAATTAGAGGTTCCTCGATCGAGTAACAATTCTACTCGATCGAGTAGATTACTTGGAGAAGTACTCGATCGAGCTGTTTCAGACTGCTCGATCAAGTGGGTTTGTCTTTCATGGGCTTTAATTAGTCCGTGAACTTGTTTTTAGCTTATGGACTTAGTAATTTTTCTATTTAAACCCATAATAACTAGGTTATTAGCATTCTGTTTTGATCTTGTCATTCATCTTTCACTGTAAACACTACGTTGCTTTCTCTCTTTCACTGTAACTTTTGCTTTCGGATTTTATCGCTCGGATTTAGTTGTTCTTTACGCCGGATTCTTGCGATTGTAATCCCTTCTCTCTTTTATTCTTAATCTTCCATTGATTAATCTTAATTACTTGTTTTGTTCCTTTAATTTTCTGCCCTAATATCTTTTATGCAATTTAATTATTATTTCATCATGCTTAATGTTAGTTTATTATTTGTTATTAGTTTTGACAATATTAATAGCATGAGTAGCTAATCTGTTTCATGTTAGAATTAGGGGATCTACGGTAGAAATGTGACGATATAGTAAATAGGTTAGATGAGTTTTTTGTGAGACTCTGTCCCCATAGCAATATAACTGTATTTACCGACTTAGTTGAGTGCACGCTTCTGAGTCACCCTTTTAATCTTGTTAAATTTAATCCTGGATCGGAAGATTGGAGTAAATAGGCCTGCTATGAAAAGTAGACTACCCTGACGAGGACGGAAGTTAAGTTAGTGGGAATCTAGGGTAGAAAGTGGACCGGAAGGTCCTTTTCATATCCGTCTCGCAGTAATATATCTAAGTTGTTTACACTTGAGTCACTGGACTACCGTAGTGAACCGAAATCCTGACATGTCCCCTCTCTATTGATAGTTTATTCTCATTTTCTGTCTTTATTGCTCTTTCGTTGCTTCTCTTCCTTTAAATCTTTTAGTTTAGAAAACCAATTACAAACCCCCCATTTGTGACCAAATAGACGAACTCTTACAGATATCTTGCCTCCCTGAGGAGATTGACCTGACTTCCCTAGCTATATAGTTAGTTTCGTTTGTTATTTTTGATAGGTATACGACAGCCCTGTCGGAGTTGATGGAAACTACTTTGAAGATGAGTACTACATTTCATTCTGCGACAGATGGCCAGACAAAGAGCACCATTAAGACTTTAGAGGATATGTTGCGAGCTTGTGTTATGGATTTTGATTGTAGCTGGGAGGAGAGATTGGATCTGATTTGAGTTTTCTTATAACAACAACTATCACACGAGTATTGGTACGACACGATTTGCGGCTTTGTATGGGAGGAGGTGTAGTAGTCCGATTTGTTGGGATGATAGAGCTGAGGCAGTGGTTTTAGGACCACAGATGGTACAGGAGATGGTAGAACAGGTTAAGCTGATCAGACAAAAGATGAAAGCGGCCAAGGATCGACAAAAGAGTTATGCATATTTACATCGTCGTGACATAGAGTTTTAGGTTGGGGACAAGGTTCTTTTAAAAGTGTCTCCTATGCGTGGGGTCATGATATTTGGTAAGAAAGGGAAGCTGAGCCAGAAGTTTATCGGACCATATGAGAATTTGGATCGTGCGGGTGAGGTTTGTTACTGGTTAGCTTTACCAGCTGCATTGGATAGGGTGCATAATGTGTTTCATGTGTCTCAGTTACGGATGTATGTGAGTGACCCTTCACATGTGTTAGATGTCGAGAATATAGAACTGAATGAGTCCTTGTCTTATCTTAAGGTGCCAAAACAGATTCTTGATCGTAAGGTTCGGAAAACTAGGCATGGGGAAACAGTGTTGCTCAAGGTTCTTTGGTCTAACCATTAGGTTGAGGAGGCTACTTGGGAGGTGGAGGAGGCTTTGAGGGAGTTGTATCCGTCTCTTTTTGATCAGGTATATGTGGTTACGGGGACGTAACCATGTTTCTTTTAGGGGGATAGGAGATGGTCGCATAAGGTTTTTGCATGTTTTATCTTGGTTTCAGTACAGTTTGTAGTGGCTTTGAGTCGGTTTGAGTGTTGGTTGGAAGTTTTGTTTTGAGTTTTGTTATGCTGTTGTGTCGGAGGGGAGATAGTATGTTGTCTTTTTGTGTATGGGTTAAACTTCGGGGACGAAGTTCTTTTTAAGGAGAGAAGACTTACTCTGTCGAGTAAGTAACTTTTTACGCAAAACAATAGTCTGTCTGATGGGTGCTCGTACGAGTAAGTGTGACACTCGATCGAGTAAGGGGCACTCGATCGAGTAAGTGACTTACTCGATCGAGTAAGTGTGTTTTACGGGATTGTTTAGCCGGGTTTTGTTAATAAAGCGAGATTAATACAAGAGGCTTCCGTCATTATTTCCTAAACAATTTTATCATCCTAAAACTTTTCAAGAGAAGATTAAAAGTTACGTTGTTCGCATCTCTCGCATTATTAGAAAATCCCAAGGCTAGGATCGTCTGATTGTCTCGTTCGTTATACCGTTGTGATCGTTGCGTCAAAGGTAAGCTTCTTGTATAATTTTTATAGTATTTCGTTGAGTTTGGTTAAACCCTAATTCGGTAGATTTGGGGGATTTTGGAGTATTGTGATGTGTTGGTAGTAATTTTATGTATACATGTTATAGGAGGAGGATTCGTACAGGAGAAGTTCTGATTAACTGCTAGACGGTCTCGTGTGATTGCTATTCCAGGTAGGGTTTCCCTACTCAGTATTGATTACATGGTTGTGTTGGTAATTAACTGTTGTTGTTATATATCGTATTGGCATTGGAATCTGATTTGGTGATTGTTGGTAGTGTAATGTGAGTATCGTATAACTGTTTGTGGTTTGTGAGGTGCGAACTCGGCTGAGTGGAGTCACTTGCTGGAGTGGCTTCACGCCCTTGATTCGCCATCTGTGGAACCCGCCACATAAGGGATGTGCACATTAAGGAACATGGGTTTATCGCTCGGATGAGATGAGCGGGGCTTAGGTGGGAACGGCTGCGGTCCCCCACTGGCGGTGTGGAATACCTGTTAGGATGAGTATTCTGGCAGGACTACACACTTTAGTGTGTAGTCAGTAGTGTGGTGATGTGACGGAGTTTGGTTGATTGGATTGGATTCTAATGTTGTTTTATTGCAGTTGTTTATTTTGTGTAATCAGTACTGACCCCGTTTAAATGTTTTAAAAACTGTGGTGATCCATTCGGGGATGCTGAGCAGTTATTGAGCAGGTATGAGTTGATGCGCATGGGATAGCTGGGTTGAGTTATCACGAGCTGTTTTAAAAGTCTTCCGCTGTGTCAAACATTCTTTTATTTTGGATTAGTTGGTTTGACAATTTTGAGAACATTTGTATTTTACTTTATCAGTTTTGGTATTTGGTTTTGTATAACTTTAAACTTAATTATTAAAGTACGTTTCTTTATGGTATATTTGATATTCATTGGCTCGGGTAACCGAGATGGTAGCACTTCCATGCCTTAAGTTGTCCTGGTAACGCAGTTGGAGTATGGGGGTGTTATACCCTCGACTATGCGGATCATATTAAATTTGACGTTTGTGTTTCAATGTTATCAAATGTGTGTGGATTAATTAGCAATGTTATGTGGCAATCAACACTAGTACTATTTTTTATCTTTTTGGTAGAGGAAATATGTTACTAAGTACTTGAGAAAGAAAATGCCAACTATCGCGAATGTATATGGGCATACACTTGAGGAAATTCCTGAATCAGTTATTGGTGTTGGTGATGAAGCTGATAGTGGGATTTACCTGCTGCGCTTGTTAGGTGCCTAGAAAGGAGATAAAAAAGATAATTGGAGCGATCTACATAATGCAAGTACGTTGCTAAAAGTGTAATATTAAGTTTAACATTAAATAAAGTGTTTACTACCAAATCCCAAGATTAAATGAAAATGATTGGATGTTCTGTTTTATTTTGTAGAAGCAGCAGCTCAAAATTTTCAGTGCAAGGGTTTGCCACCATATAGTAACTTTCACTGAAAATCGCTTCAAAGACAAAATTTTATATGATGCCCATGCTCTCTATTCATGTGTTAGGTAATAATACATATACTAATTTAATATCTATAATAATTTTGTACTTGAATGATGTGCAAGTTTTTTTTTACTTGATGCTCATGTTATCCATTTACATTTCAGTAAGAAAAAATTGAATAGAACACCGCCTCCATTTCCACACACTCACGATGAGCTTGTCAAGCGGGTTTTCAACAGCCGCAGATGTTTACCGTAAATTCTCAATTTACTATTATATTTATATTGTTTACTACTGTTTTTATTAACACCAATAGTTTTATACATACACTGACATGGAACTTGAACCTGTCAAATAATTGTATGATATTTTAGTTAACTCAGAGAGGATTAAAGTCAACCGAGAAGAATTAAGAACTTTTGCTAGGGGCACCTGGTTAATAAATACTATAAGGACTCGTCATATTTGTTCATAGTTGTTTACTTTTGTTCAAGTCTTGACAATATGTTGTAACTCACAAAATTCAAGTACTAGGTAATTTAGTCACCATTAATTACAGAAAGTGAAATATCTGGTACTAGGTAACGTTTCTTAAGGGACCTAGGTTCATCTGAATGGATAGTAAATGCATATTTTCTGAACTCTTGCCCAGGTAAAGTATTTGATAATAGTTTTGTAACACCCCTTCTTACCCGACCATGGTAATTGGGAGATGTTACCTTCTCGGTTTCCCGAGGCGGTATGTCAGAAATACAATAAAGAAACATTTATTATAAATGACAAGTTTAGTGATTACAAACCATTAAATAATGAATAAAATACAACTCATGGCTACTATACTCATCTAACTAACTACACTCGTCTCGTGACTTATCAACCTCATCCCGTCTCCCGCTTACTATCCAAACAATCTGTACCTAACCTGCTCCTCATATGACCAAAGGACATCATATGGATCAACGCAGGCCACCTGAAAAGAGACTGGTGACAAATACACAGACACAACAAAATGTCAGTTTCAATAAACAAATAAAAGATGACAAGACTCAAGTGTGAACATGCAATATGACTACTAATGTGAATGAGATGCCAACACACCAGTTCCACCACCACGGTACCGGGACACGCCCAGAAATACCGACAACCACACTGGTACTGGGACACGCCCAGACATACCAACAACCACAAACGGGTACCATACACGCCCAAACATACCCGGTCCGGAAGCCAACCGGAAACCCTACCAGACGTCGTGCCTCAACCACACGAGTCCCTTCGTAATTCAAGCCATTAATGTGCACATCTCCCTTGGAGTGGGAAGCTCCAAGAGGCGGCTTAAGCGTAAGACGGTCTCTGAACCGTCTTACATCTCCAAAACAACAACAACAACAACAACAACAACAACAACAAAAATAACTCCTCCAATATATATGATAATGACCAATGCATGAACCACAACCAACGTGTCATAATCATCCTCTTGATGATGTGATTGCCACAAAACATGTTATAATGCAAATGCCTTAATTATGCAACTAACTACAACATCAACATAAATGACATCACATTATTGAAACCGAGTAGGATTAACCTACCTTTTAGTAATCTCCTCAAGATAATCGAATCCGGACCGAAACCGTCTCAAGAAACCGTCTTATCCTATACAAATCACATAACAACTATCACAATACATCCTATACTAATATACAATATAAAGGCCCTTATTATTACACCTTAACTACCCCAAATACACATACTAATTTCTAATTAATTACCCATAACGAATTCCCCCAAAGGTTAGGGTTTAAAAGACTAGAAAAGGGTAGTTCTTTACTCACTAGATGAAGGAGATAAAGAGGAATGTGGTAGATCTTCTAATCCAAGCTTGAATCCCAAGTAGAAGGTGTTTGTGAGGGTTTAGAGAGAAGGGAGATAGTTTGGAGATATAAGGAGGAAGGTGGAAATGATTTTAGGGTTAGGGGAGAAAGGGGATTAAGCTCGTGTTCTGAAAATAGCGGCACTTGACCGAGTGCCGAGTACACTCGGTTGAGTTGACTCAAAGCCGAGTAGCACTCCACTCGGTCGAGTTGACTCACTTGGTCGAGTGTACTCTTCACTTGACCTAGTGGACCCACTCGATCTGCTGCAACGCCACACGGTCAAGTCCAGGTCTAGTGTAAGGCTATCCTTCCCTTCTGAGTGATCTCTTATCGGTCTAAAGGTCCTCTCACGGTCCCCAAGTCTAAGTACGGGTCCCACAAAGGCCGGGTATTACAATATTCCCTCCTTAAAAATGAACTTCTTCCTCGAAGTTCGCCTCATCCTCACTTTTCCTTAACACTTTCTTATGTGACCTTCGTGTCATGCTTCACCCCCAAGACTCTTCCTCACACATTCGCTCGTCTCTCTTCCTAGTGTTTTACCGTACGTGCTCTTTTGTGTTCTCATGTCCTTTCTTATTCCTAAATGCTACATTCACCCCCCCCCCCCTTAAAAGAGAACTTTGTCCCGAAGTTCGCCACTCGATCTCTCGCAAGAAGGATTCTCTTATTCACTCGATCTAGGCTCCAAGGTTCGAGTACAAGTCAAGCTCAACATTCATTCCCACTCTTATGGCAAAGGTCCAGTCGTATCGTGCATAGTTTGTGACTCTAGGTATATATGTATAATTCCTTACTCCGTACATAACAATCATAACACGGTCGGTACCTCGTCTACTGTGATTGACTTTCTTCCATATTCTTTTATTCCCGACTAACTTATGTTGTGCATAAAATACGTGGTTACGCATGTATTCTTATCCATCATCGTATCATATCATCTCACTCTAGTTGCCATAAGACTCGATCTTGTAAGACTCGTATAACTCTCACTTATGCTTACCGATTACTGCATCATTATTATCCCTACTAAGCATGGTAGGTCTCATCCATCGACTAAACATATTTCATGTTACAACATATAAAGCGGCACATAACAATGTAAACAACTCACTCCAGTTTATTCGTTAAGGATTTCTACGTTCATATTGGGAGGTCGGTAGGGTCACAAAATGGAAATACTCGGTCCATGTCGGTTCAAAACCATCAAAACATAAACAACACAGTCCGCTCGGTCGAGTGGAAACTTACTCGGTCAAGTGGGGATTTCACTCGGTCGAGTGCGGGTTTTTACAAAAAGTTCCCAGGGTCTGTTTTCGGCTTACTCGATCGGATGGGATGGGGCACTCGGTCGAGTGAAAACGGCACTCGTCCGAGTGTCACCTGATAGTCCAATGTTCGGTCATTCATGGTCTCTAAACTTACCTATGGTCGATCAACCTTCCAAAAAGGGTCGATATGGTGATCATAGCATCACCCCACCACACAACATCTACTAGGTTTTAGCCTTATGGCCGAGTTTACAATGCGAGAAAAGCAAATTGTCCAAGACTCAATCGACACAAGGTCACACAAGTTCCCACATGAGTAGATAAAACTAAGAATATGACTTTCTCCTCTTGCCAGACCTCTTCACCCACCGAACCAGGGTTCCTTGGTTGTTTACCGGTGATTCCTCCCTCCGCGTGCTAAGCTCTTCACTCCTGGTATCGCCCGAGCTGTCCATCGCCACGTCTTCCACAATTGCGTTGACATAGCGGCCATGGTACTCTATAAGTCCTGGTGCCGAGCTAGATGCTCCACCTCCACTCCCGCTCTCATAGAAAACATTGCTCCCATCCGCGTGAGAGACACATCCCACCTCCTCATGGTACGAACTATCCACATTACCTTGGTAATCACCACCCACATTCTCTTGTTAGCCTTCACTTTGGTGCGTATCATTGAAGAAACTCCTGGTGGTATAGTGCGGCCCCGCCCAAGGGCCAAGCAAGTGGTCGGTGTAGTAGTTATTTCAACCAAAACAATATTTAAATCTTTATAAACTACACTTAGTAGAGTGATAAGCAAAGGCCGTATCCCAAGGGACGGGTATCGATTTAAGATTTCAATTACAAGTAGTTATGTCTTAGGGTGTCACAAATTTGGGTTGAGATGAGATGTAATCTAAACTAATCAACAAGATGAACGAAAACAAAGTAAAGTAATAAAAGGGATTTGTAAACAATTGTTTAAGGCCACTAGGGTGTCATGGGTTCATAAGGGAATCATGGAAATAGATCGTACAAACATGTTCTCAAATAGAAGCAAGCTACTGATTGTTGTGATTGTTGTGATGGAATCAAGTTAGTGTATATCTTACAATTCCTAGGAAGATTTAGGTCCCGGAGCCGAGTCGATCAAGACTTTACAACACCTAAAAGTCGACTTAGTGTCTTCCTATTCAACTCTATGCATGGTCTAACAAGGCTTGAGTTGGCTTATATCTTACAAGCCTCGTTGAAATGATAAGAGATGGGTAAAAAAATGCAAGGTTTCATAGTCTAGCATTTCATCAAACATAACATGTGCATAGGTTGAAATCACAACAAGCAAGCAACTAATTATGGAAGCATATTAAATTAAGCATAGATATAATCCCATGATTGGTTCTCCTAATTCCCCCATTAACCCTAGCTAAGAGACTACTCACTCATGATCAAGTTTAACAAGCTAATAAGGATGTCAATCATATTAACAAAGCAAAACGTGATGAATAAGTAATGTAAATAACAATAACTAAGGAAAGGTAAAAGGGATTATACCAACTTGAGATGATCCAAATATAAAGCAAAGAATAATATAAGGAAACTTGATGATTGATGGAGAGTTGTCAATCCTCCACTAAACCCCAAATAATCTTGTAATTACCCAACTAAAACTAAGAACAATTGAGAGATAAAGGAAAGATTAAGATATGATTAATATTAAAATTTGTAATACAACTTGAATTAAGACTAAATTAAGAGATTAGAATGGGATTAGTACTTTATTCCAAGGTTGATGCTAATCTAGGTAGTACAATAGGGTATTTATACTAAAATTAAGTACAAAGATTAGGGTTACTAAGGGCTTAAATGATGATTAAGACCCTAAGAGAAGCTTGATTATTTGTAAAGCCTGAGGGACATGCGCGGCCTGAGTAGTAACCCCCCAGGGACACGCGCGTCATGGCTTGAAGTATGCTCGAGTCTGTAAGAGGATCTGCGTGGATTGAGCCTTGGGACGCCCGGATCTTGGGTTGGGACGCTCGTCCTGAGCTCGGCACGCCCGGATCCTAGGACAGGGTTCCTCCTCTTATTCTTGGCTACCTATCAATCCGTGGGGACTGTCTTAGGGATCCAAGAATCTTCATCATTGCCCATTTCACTTGATTTATATGCTTAGGCCTTTAGTGTTGGTCTCCTCTTCGATGCTTGGTCATCAGATGAGATCCATTTAGCTCCATTTTGCTCCATAAATGCAAGGCTAGTAATCCTCTCCTACCAAGGACACAAAACCTCAAATAATATGCAAAATAGGGAACTAAAAATAAGAAATGACCCTAATAGTTGCTAGAAAGCCCGAGAACGAAGTTAATTCGGGGACTAAATGTGCTCAAATATGAGTAACATCAAACATCCCCAAACCGAACCTTTGCTCGTCCCGAGTAAAGAGGTGACTAAAACTATGACCTTTATTTAAACTAGCCTACTAATAAAGCCGATGTGAGACAATTAGCGGTCTCACTCTGCCCCTTCAACTCACAATAAGACATCCATGAGGTAAGATGCCTTCTTGCAAGGCAAGGTGGGGCTTGCCAAAATGGCGATACATCCAAGCATTAAGCACACAAAACAAGTAATGGATGCATCTTCAAAACGGAATAGCCACTTTCCTCATCTAAGTGGCAGAAATTATCTAAAAGGGAAGCAATATAAGGGTACACAGTGCATCATAGATATGGTTTCTTCAAGTTACTAAGCCTGAGAGGATACCAACAAATCACCTCCAAGTTGTGTCAAGCTAGGATACGTTTGTCCTCAACTCCTAAATGATTTTATCAAGAATAAACTCGCTATGTTGTTAGAAACACTGTAGGATCGCAAAATTCCCCTTCTTGCCTAGACAAGAAGAAGGGTCGTCCCCTCTCCACCATGCACAAAAGTGGAATCAATGGATAAAGGGATCAATATGATTTTGAGTTTCATAATCGGAGTTTGCTTTTGATTTATTATTTCCCCCCAATTTCTTATGACATTTGACATTTTGAGAACAATTTCTTGCCATTTCTTTGATGTTTGGCATTTTGATACTTGGCAAAATTTTCAATTTTTGCATTGTTTGAACATTTTTCAAAGTCACCTTAATTTGTAACGAAGGTGCTTTTATTGAAGCATAAGACTTCTCAATTTTGTACTCCTCATTTCTTTGATGCAATTTTTGTGCAAACTTTTTGATTTTCACTTTGATGCTTGAACTCAAATTGAGATTTTTGTGCTCATTCCCTTTTTGTGTGAAAGATATGATAGAAGTGCAAGATGGTTGTATGGTTTCAAAGGTCACCTTGGAATAAACGGTAGCCAAGAAGTCATCAGACCACAAGGTACTCTTGACTAGGCCTTAGTTCATGTGTCAAAGGATACTATCATGACACATCCTAGGGTGTTTTGAAGATATTCTAATGAGCAAAGTCTCCAGAAGAAAAAGTATCTACAAGGGCCTTATATACAATTATCAAGCTTCCCAAATAGATGTTTTCACAAACTTTTCCTAGAATGCAACTACATACCATGATGCAACTAGCATATATACAACCTAATGCAAATGCTTATATCAACTATTATGCCATGTAAACTAAATGCAAACTCTTAACAACACATTGGTTTGTACCGCATCAACCAAAATAAAGCCACATTTTCATTAACATATAAAAGGAGGAAGGAGATTTGGAAAGATTATACCATGCGGTCTTCTATTTCCTTCATACCTCTAATGTGGCGTAGTCAGTCCAATGTGATAAGAGTGACAAACAAACACACATATATACAATATGTACAATTCTACACTATAAAGGAATGAACATGTTTTTGGATTTTTGAGAATTTTTCAATTTTTATCATTTTTCGATTTTTTTGAAGGGTTAGAATTTCCCATCCCCGCACTAGTATGGTCATTGTCCTTAATGGCCAATACGATAGGAAATTATGCAATGCAATCTATATGAAAATACATGATTTCTAAACTAGTATGCAAACTATATGACATATATAACAAGTGATGCAATCTAATCTATCCTATATGATGCATGCTTTCGATTAGTTGGAGAGCCAATTTGAATTGACTCGCATTCCTTGTGAGTGAACTTCCCCAAACCAAAAAAAACGCTATTGCTAGTGCAAAAAGAGGAGGAGTTCATGCACAAGGTAAGAATGCAATGCATGAATTCTAATTTGTCATTTTGGATTCTTCGTAATGGGAGCAAAAAGAAAAACACCTCAATCGACCGAGGTGGGAGTCCTTTGAATGGTACTAGGACTCTAAACTCGAAATTACCAAGAGCCCAAAATGACTCTACAAATGATCGAGATTAAAAATTAAAGACATGATATAAAAACAAAGCTAAATTAGGGGTAGGAGACTCACCATGGAATAGGTTGATGCTAAACAATCAACCCCGTACTTGTGGTATCCTCCATTAGGCTTTGTCAACCTTCAATTGTCGCTCATCGCGACATCATCATCAATGGCCTCATTACCGGCATCATCATCATCGAAATTGTTATCATTATAATCATCAATTTCATCATTATCCACCTCCATCGGACCAGAGGATTCATCAACTTCATCATCATCAGAATTCGTACTTTGCTCTTCTTCATGGCATGAACCACTACATTCCTCGCCTTCTTCAACAACAATCTCTCCTCCATTAACCACTCGGTTATCCTTGTCGGATCTTGAGAAGTACTAGGGAAAAACACTTTCCCCGCTAAATTAGGCAAAGGACATGAAGAATCAAGAAGTCCTTGCTTAGCAAGATGTAGTAGTGGTGGATATTGAGCACGATAAGCATTTACCCGGTCATTATAAGCTTCTTTATGCAACTGTTGCATCAATTGGGTCAAGTAATCATTGCCTACCACAACATTAGAGCCACTTGGTTTAAAATCTTGGTAGGCAAAAGGATAAGGTGGAGTCACAATGGTGGAGGAGGAGGGCTTTGCAATCGGATCCTTTTGTTGCTTGATTATCAATTCGGCTTCTTTGGAGACGGGAATGAGGTAGTTTGTTCGATGGGCAGAGATACGGCAAATCTTGGTTGGCAAGATAATGGACTTGGCTTCCTTGATGAGCCATTCAAATTTATGATTAAAATTGTCATTTTTTGCCAATTGGAACTGTTGGAATATGTGTCCTCCGACAATAATGCGATCACAACTGTCCATCATGATGATTACATGTTTAAATCTCATTTTAAGAATACATGTGGGATGTAATATTTTACAGTCAATTGTTCCACACATATCGGTAATGATTGGCTGACTAGAGTTTGACATTACTGTCAAGCGATGGTGGTGGTCAGTTGATCCCCTTAGGTCATACCTATAGGGAAATACCCTTAATTGATTATTTAATTAATCGTATGCCAATACGAGTTAATTAAATTGCTTAAAATTGACGGATGATTTGTGAGTGAGATTAACGTGTCATATTATAATTCGATTAAATTAGATAGGGTCTAAGTAATTGAATTGTTTTATTACTTAGATAAAATTATTGTTTACGAAACAATTTGAAATTTAAATTGAATGAATAATTTATTATAAATACAAGGCGTTGTAATTTATAATTTGATAAACCGTTTTGGTACAAGTAATTACGAATTACTAGTCGATTTTGTAAATGACATATTTTATGAATATGTTGATTTTTAATATGTTAAAAATACATTACAATTTCATAAGTCAAGTAACATGTCACATATGTTACAATTGACAAATGAAAAAATAAAATGGACCTTCCATTTTATGTCATATGTGCCAAAAATGGAGGGAGTATAAGGTTTAAAATATGTTAATTATTTTAAGTGGAAAACAAAATGATTACATACCTATTTGTAGCCATGCAAGTCTATTTTCTTGGGAAGAAAATGAGCACCATGCATTGGCTCACCTCTCCCTCCCCACGGGTTTTCAAAAGAGAAATATAGAGGGTTTTTCCTCTAATTTTTCATTCACTACTTCACAATATAATTTCTAGTGTAAGAAATATTATCATTCTCTCTACACCTTGTGAAAACTTAGAGAAATAAAATTATCATAAATCTTTCTTCTCTCGGCCGAAAAATACAAGAGAGAACAAAATTTATTTTGTGTCAAATTTTAAGTAAGACTTGTATTATTTCTAGTACAAAATAATATTAGTTATTAGGGGTTTTCCTTGGGTATTTACATTTGGGAGAGGTTCTATTTTGGACCTTTTGTTCATCCATTATTAGAAAAGCTCAAGAACTAACAAGAAGGAGATCTTGTTGGTTCCCTAATATCCGAAACCTCAATGTAAGATTGATGATTTCTTCTTTTATCTTGATTTAGTTTGCATGCATAAGATCTTCCATTTATTTTATGACTAAATAAATTATTTCATGTATAAATATGTAAATTAATGAGATTAATGATTCTAACAAGCGGTATCATGACCTTAAGATCTTCCATTTATTTTATGACTAAATAAGTTATTTTATGACTAATTAATTTGGATTTATGAAGATAAACCTAAAAATAACTTTGCATGTTAAAAGTTTATGGTCCTAAGTGATTTTTAGGACATTTTGGTTTATTTATGGATTTTATTGTTCATTTTATATAATATTGGCATTAAAATGTGATTTTTATGATAAAAATGTCATTTTTGGACGAAAAATAGCTAAACTTCGAAGTTTTCAGTGGTTTTTGGATATGTTTTCACATATATTTATCTACTGATGGCCTGTAAATTTTCATGATAAAATGCGTTGTTTGCTCGAAATATGGATTTTTCAAGTTAAAATCGTATTTAAATGGGTAAATAGGTTAATATGAGTTATATTTCGAATATGGTCATGGAAATTTTGTATGTTGTCACATGAAATTTTAGAAGATGTGTGTAAAATATTTGGCTATAATGAAATAATTATGCATGATTTATGAATTTTTGATGAAAAATCACATAAATAGTGACTATAATTAGTAATAATGCTAAAACATACTTCATGACTAAAGGAAAAACGTCACATGTTGCATTTTATCATATATTTCTGATCTAAAAGTGAAAAGTTGATAAAAAATAATTTTTCTCATATTTTATGGTCATAATTGTAAAAACCGATAAACCGCAACATTGTTTTTCTCGATAAATTTTCGAAATATTTAACCTAAGTTTTGAACATTATGAGTGTCATGGTATATTTCCAGAATCTTCATGAGTTTAAATTTCAAAATTTGAAATTATTTGAAATTTTTATGATTTAATTTGAGGTTTGTAGCATAAATTTTATATTTTTTGTCCATAATGAACAATATTAAGAAATCAAGTTTAATTATTGTCAAAATGTTAGTGGAGAGTAATCTTGACTCCTAAGATGGTTAGGGTAATTAACTTGTACATAAATATGAATTTATGTAATTATTGTGATTTTAATAAGTTAAATCACGCAAATCCGTAAAAACCGATAAATATACGATATTGGCTCTTAAAAGACGATTTAGCATAAAATCTAGCATGTTCATACATATTATAATGCTACATTTTATTTATGATTGTCATATTTTAGTTTTATGTAATTTTGAATTATGTAATTTTTACTTAGTATGGCCTTAATTTTAATTGGTATTACCCGAAATGTATGAGAATATCGATTCGGTTGTAATTATTGTGATCTCGTATCACCGTTTTGTAATTTAATAGAATTATTTTTATTTTAATAACAAATGTATAATAGGAAATTATGTAATTCATTTTGTAATTTAATTATTCCGGAGTTCCGTGAAGACGGTGCCATTCGAGAAGGCGATCCATCAAAGAAAGCGTTGCCTTGAAATGCGTGACAAGACCGAATCTCAACGGACCAAAGGAGTTGGTTTCCGAATTTTTAATAGTTTATTAGATTTACTTTTTTAAGGAAGCCCATACTAGGATTTTATTTTTATGCTTTGCATTTATTTATATGTTGCATGCATCGCTAAATCGCCATAACTAAACATGCATTTTAAATCGATTTTATCGACCGTGTCAATTACACTTATCGTAGTTCACCGCTTTAGTTCACTTAAAATGTGATAGATAATAAATTGACATGACCTCTCGCTAAAATAAACAATTGAGACTCAGCCTTACCAAAAAGTAGAAACCATGAAAACCTATTTCGTGAGGGAGTGCGCTCGGCCACACCGGGGTACAAACCTTGTTACGTAGGGGAAGTGGGTGATAAATGTCTATCCACCGAATTCATGTTGATAAGGGATGAATCGGCTACACCGTGCCCAAGTTGATGTGGATTTGGATCATGGACACATTTATTCGAAATTTGGGTTGAACTCAACAAAAGTATTCTCGACCATTGCCGGATGTGTTTTGGGCTAAAGATAAATATTAATGTAATTTTATCGACCAAAAGTTCTAAAAATAGAATCGATTAAAAGGTTAATCCACCGAGTTATATTGATAAGGGATGAATCGGCCACACCGTGCCCAAGTTAATATGAATTTGCGTCATGGAATCATTTATCAAGTTGGGTAGAGGTCACTAGATAAATGCAATAAAACTTGTTTAAATTAACATTTACGAGTATTTATTATTATTTTGAAAACGACAAGTGTTTTATTCCTTCTATTTTGGTTTTGTAGACCACTTTTATTTCTCATAACAAATGGCCGCGCCAAACACCAACGCTACACCTCTCACTAATGTTTCATGGCTCCGATCCTTCATGGATCGTTGTAAACTTGAAAAGAATGGGTCAAATTTATCCGATTGGGATGCCCAACTCAAATTAGCCGCCCAAGGTGACGACAAGCTTCGTTACCTCATTGAGGCCTCTCCACCCGAACCTAATGCTAGGTCGAGAGCCGCCACTAGGGAAGCATATGAGGCTTACCACAAAGAGTCCACCGCTATGAAAAATGTGTTCATTTTTGCTATGGAGGCGGATGTCCAAAGGAGAGCCTTTAAAATGGGCACCGCTTATGAAATCTATTCCAAACTTGTGACAATGTTCTCACAAGCACCGAGGATCGTCCAATATGAGGCGGCCTCGGCATTCTTTGATCTCGATTTCAAGGAGGGCCAAAAGGTTAGCCCTCACGTGCTCAAATTGTTGGAGCTAGTCGAGACATTGAAACTTCAAAAGGTTGAAATCCCCAAGGAACTCATTGTTGATAGGATTCTTCACTCCTTATCCAAAGTCAAAGCATATGTATAATTCCAGGTGAATTTCAATATGCAAGACAAGGACGTGTCTCTTGAAGAGTTGCACAAGTTACTTGTCCAAGCCGAAAGAGGCATGGGGCTAAATGTTAACCCACCTAAGGATGTTCTTAATACAAGCACTAAGAGCAAGGGGAAGTTCTAGAAGAATGGGAAAAAGGGTAAGAGGCAAGATCTCATGTCCACCAAGGCTAAGACTTTTGAAGCTAGCACTTCCAAAACCAAGAAGGGTCCTCTTGATAAATGCCATTATTGTAATGGTGTTGGACATTGGAAGAGGAATTGTTCCAAGTATCTTGGTGACATCAAAGCTGAAAAGATCACTGCAGTAGTTAAATGACTATCCTTTCTTTTATGTTTCTAATTCAACTATGGTATTTTGATACAAAGTTGTGATAATGTATCCCCTTTTTATTGTAAATAGGGCCTCCTCCAAGCAAAGACAAGGGAAAAGAGAAGCAAGCTTGAGAAATCATGAAGGAGCTAGGAGTAGCTACCAATGAAGCTTGGCTTTTATTATTGTCTTTATTTTAATGTTATGAATTTTAGAACTATTTTGATTTCCGTGTTCGACATGGAAATGTGTGATCCTTTTAAACAATGGTTGTATTTTGGATTATGGTGGCTTGGCTGGCAACCAAAGTCACCCCTTTTATCGTATTCGTTTGTTCTAAAAATTCGTCTTTATATGCTTGCACATAGAAACATATGATCATCTACTTAAAGTGATCCAATAGACAACTATAATGATGAGATTCATTATATGTCCACAAGCTTAAGGCTTGTGTATGATCAATTATAAAGTGATATTGAGTTGATGAACTCTTCTAAAAGAATGTCAATTACCAAGTACACTCATCAAATCTAAAATCTATTAGTTAATCTATGAGATAATCCTCCGTCTACTTCAAAAAACATTATCTGTGTCTCATAAGCTATCTTTCAATATCTAGTGTATTTATTCTATTGATAGAGTAGGAGAAAAACGAAGACACAAAGAATACAAAGAATAATTTGTATGCTTGAGTAAATGAGATCTACGAAAGAAAGAATGATTTGTATACCTAAATAGATTGTATACATATAAATATGAGATCTATGGTCTCGAATAGATGAGATTTACATGACAAAAGAGACCAAGTGACGTAATCAAAAGAATATGTTCTTAAGATAACTACACGAGGAGACCAAAACAAAGTTTTGATAGAAAATGACTAAAGAAGATAGAAAATGAGTAAAGAAAAGTCTTAACAAGAGATTTGGCTAGTCTATGACCTACATATAAATAAGAGTTTTATTATTGATATTTACTTAAGAGCCTGAATGAAACAAAATTGCATCCTTGAATAAAAATGAGATTTATGATCAAAAGTTGCAAAGAAAGATATGCTGATGTCTACAAGGGCTAAGTTAATTGTTAACCACGCTAGTGTCATTACTTAACCTCATTATGAAAATGAAATGGTTAAACCTCCTTCCGAAAAGGGTATTTTGAGAAGGACGTGTATTAAATGGGATTTCACTTTTAAATAATGACATTGCTACGCATCGTTATAAAAATGAATGAGTTAGAGATTAAAATCTCTTTCCATAAGTTTAAGATTAAAACCTTTTCAAAATAGGTATTTTGAAAGGATATGTTGGGAACATATATGGTTTTAATCTTAATAACTTGGCAAAGCAAAATGTATTTCAATTCTTGAAATGTTTCGATTGAGTAGTCAATTACGAAACATGTGGAATTGAGTGGGAGTTTGAAATTATCATGTGATGACATGAAATTTAGTGGGAGAAATCATCTTGTAAAATTTATAACTCATTACTCATTGAGAATGACGAGCTAGTACTATCTTTCACAAAGAAGTATTTGAGTTTTCAATTCTCAATGAAAATGGACTAAGATGAATCCAATCACATCATGGGATGTTGGATAGGCATTGAGACATGCACGTCAAATCAACGAGAAACGTAGGTTATTCATATCAATGAAAATGGAATTACCATAAGCAGTCATGGTCATTCATTGAACCTAAGAATGGTTGATTACATGATTAAAATTACTAATGTTTCCGCCATTAGAATAATCATGCACATGTCCAATAATGAATCATATGCTTAAGAGCATGATGAGTCATTGGTAAGCCATAGAAGAATCGTCATGAATTCTCGAGAAGAACTAATGAGCTATTCTAGTGTTTGACAGAACACTCTGTTATGAGACAAGAAGTTGCATATATTGAAGTTCGAAAACACGTAAAGATTTATGAAAATCCTAAGCTATTTAAGCTAAAAGGAGAAATAAGAAGTTTGAGAAGATACTTGGTTATAGTAAGAAGTTACTCAAAACTAGTATTTTCAAATTTGCTAAGACCTATGAGAAGTGCGAGGCTAATCATCTTGACAATTGTTGAAAGATCCTAAACATATACCTGGTACATTATGAGTTGGAAGAACACTTGACTAGTGTAAGTTATGTCGTCCACCATAATTCGTTTGTTATGTGATAAACAACAAGAAAGTTCTTTCAAAGTAAAGAACCTAAAACTAGTTTAGGGAAACTAGATATGTACTTGGTGAGATTCATGATATCTAAGACAAACATGAAAATAAAGGAAAATGCAATTCAAGAGTTTGAACACATGGACACATGGTATGTTAAACACATGTTGCGAGTAACTAGTGTTTACACACTTACAATATACATCACAAGGTTGAAATATGGTATTGACTACCCGAATGTGATGTCGACATTTGTCGTTTGAGTTATTATTAACTCGCCTTGTACTTTGTTACATCCAAACGGGTTGTAGAGACAATTGAACCCCGTTAAAGTGAACATGGATTAGCATTGTATTCGTCTATAGTCACTTACATGAGGTGACATCTCGAAGTGACTAGAGTGTGATGCGATTGATGGCAAGTTCAAGTGTCATGGAGTCATGTGAGATGACTAGTCGATCACATAGGCAGACTGTTAGGAACACTTTGTCGGGCTAATGACCGCTTATAGAGTTCTGGCAAATTTATATAGTCTGGTCGTGGCGAGAGCTACTATAGTATTCTAATGAGTTGATTCTTTTGACTAAAGACTGTTCGCCTAAGGTGGCATAGCTTCAGATTAACTTTGATTTATGTTACTAAGACCTTCGTAAATGGGGTTAAACGGGCATATTTTGGGTTATGATGGCTGTTGCTAGTCGAAGGGAATAAGTGCGATAGGAATTGTCCACCCCTTGTCAGGGTTATAACAATATCTCAGGGCCACTCGAGGAGTAATGAACTAGGAATGCGTGGCCACGCTCGGAAGGTATCTATGGTAGATAATTCCGGTCAATCAGTTATTCTCCAGATCGAGGAAACCACTCTCGATATGATCACTTGCAAGTACGACCTAAAAGACACCTTGCATTGAGTGGGAGATAGTAATAGGACAAGAGAATTGGTGACGCACACTTGTCGAGGACAAGTGGGAGATTGTTGGAATATGTGTCCTCCGACAATAATGCGATCACAACTGTCGATCATGATGATCATATGTTTAAATCTCATTTTAAGAATACACGTGGGATGTAATATTTTACAGTCAACTAGTCCACACATATCGGTAATGATTGGCTGACTAGAGTTTGACATTACTGTCGTGCGACGGTGTTGATTAGTTGATCCCCTTAGGTCATACCTATAGGGAAATACCCTTAATTGATTATTTAATTAATCGTATGCCGGTACGAGTTAATTAAATTGCTTAAAATTGACGAATGACTTGTGAGTGAGATTAACGTGTCTTATTATAATTTGATTAAATTAGATACGGTCTAAGTAATTGAATTGTTTTATTACTTAGATAAAATTATTGTTTACGAAACAATTTGAAATTGAAATTGAATGAATAATTTATTATAAATACAAGACGTTGTAATTTATAATTTGATAAACCGTTTTGGTACAAGTAATTACGAATTACTAGTCGATTTTGTAAATGATATATTTTATTAGTATGTTGATTTTTAATATGTTAAAAATACATTACAATTTCATAAGTCAAGTAACATGTCACATATGTTACAATTGACAAATGACAAAATAAAATGGTCCTTCCATTTTATGTCATATGTGCCGAAAATGGAGGGAGTATAAGGTTTAAATTATGTTAATTATTTTAAGTGGAAAACAAAATTATTACATACCTATTTGTAGCCATGAAAGTCTATTTTCTTGGGAAGAAAATGAGCACCATGCATTGGCTCACCTCTCCCTCCCCACGGGTTTTCAAAAGAGAAATATAGAGGGTTTTTCCTCTAATTTTTCATTCACTACTTCACAATATAATTTCTAGTGTAAGAAATATTATCATTCTCTCTACACCTTGTGAAAACTTAGAGAAATAAAATCCTCATAAATCTTTCCTCTCTCGGCCGAAAAATACAAGAGAGAACAAAATTTATTTTGTGTCAAATTTTAAGTAAGACTTGTATTATTTCTAGTACAAAATAATATTAGTTATTAGGGGTTTTCCTTGGGTATTTACATTTGGGAGAGGTTCTATTTTGGAACTTTTGTTCATCCATTATTAGGAAAGTTCAAGAACTAACAAGAAAGAGATCTTGTTGGTGCCCTAATATCCAAAACATCAATGTAAGATTGACGATTTCTTCTTTTATCTTGTCTTACTTTGCATGCATAAGATCTTCCATTTATTTTATGACTAAATAAATTATTTCATGTATGAATATGTAAATTAATGAGATTAATGATTCTAACAGGAACTTGTTGATCAAAGTACTCAAGTCAAGAAGGTTGCTTCCCTTAACCGGTTTGTATGTCTTATCCTTGTTATACTCCGGGTTAAAGTGTTTAGCTAACCTTGTCACCAAACTCCCATTTATAAGAAAGGCCGCTCCCTCTTTCCCATTATCAATCTCTAGCCACCGCACAATCAATAATTAAAGGATGTTGTACTTTTTGTGGACTTTCCATTAATATTCAAGAAGGACTCGAGGTAGACAAAGTCGAGTTCGGTGAAGTGGTTGGCTCCTTTCCTTGCAATTAAAGTATTAGCCACAAACTTGTGCCAAGTTCTTATGCCTTGATGGTGAACATACAAAGCATGGCTCTCCTGAAAGGAATGGAATTTACGACCGGTTATAGCCTTCCATAGGGGTGCGGCATCATACTTCAAAGGCTTCTTTTCAAAATGATCATATTTCGTAAGACCAAACACTTTACCAAATTCACCCTTAAGCATTCTTCTACTCTCGTTCTCAAGTCGGAACTCAACATAACTTCGAGTCTCTACCTTGTACTCCCTCAAGGAGCTTATGAACTCCATGGTCAATGAGGGGTAAGTCAATTAATTCATATCAAAGTGGGTTTTCAACCCCATGGACTCGAAAAATGCTCTAGATTGCTCAAGTACACCCAATTTTTGCAAAGTATCATGACAGATAAACTTGGTAGCTAAAATTGTCTTTTTGGTAAGGGATAGAAATGCAATCCTATGTTTGTCGGATAAGAAAGTTACCTCCGGATAATTTGGCAATTGTTCCACAACCGGAATAGAAGGGTAGCTTCCTCAATGGGATTGACGACTTCTTGGACTTGCTCCCGTGGTTGAGCTACTAGCAAATCTTTTGATGCTAGAAGAGTTTGTTGCCTCTTTGACAAATTTGGAGTTTTGGGTGCCTTAGTTCCGCCTTTAGTCCTTGCTATTGCATGCTCCTTATCAATTTGATATCAGCAAACCAAGATGAATCTTGAATGCTCCTTGATTCTTCAAACTTCAATCAATTCCTCAATCAATTAGGGATTTTCGAAATTTTGCCCTAAACCCTAGAAATTTGACTCAATTTGTGAGTAAATTGATGATTAAATGGTCTTTTGTTGATGAAGGAGTAATTTAATTTTGTTTTGAGCAAGTTTTGATTTGATTGTGATGAATTTGGTGAGAAATTGATGTTTTTGGATGAGGGAATTTGTAATACTACGGTTTTATGAGTCTCTGGGTACTCTATCGAGTGGGCCTTACTCTGCCGAGTAAGGGTGTGTTGCGTTTTAAAATAGTTTCTGACCTGTTGGGTACTCGATCGAGTAGCCTTGGTACTCGATCGAGTAGGCGGCACTTGATCGAGTACGTCAGTTACTCGATCGAGTAGCCGGTTTACGGGGGAATGATTTGTCGGTTTTTGTTAATAATGTGATTTAATATATAAACACTTCTGTCACTTTTATAATACACTTTTACAAACCTAATTACTTTCAAAAGATATTCCAACCTACGTTCTTCGCACTCATCGCATTATTGACAAATCCCGGAGCTTGGAAGGTCGGAATTCGTCTTTCTTTACACCTTTGTGATCCTTGCTTCGAGGGTAAGATCTACGTACTGTTTTTATGGTATTTTGTTAAAGTTAGTTAAACCCTAATTTCGGATTTGGGGGTTTTGTTGCCTTTCTTGATTGGTAGTAATTGTATGATCGTATGTTAGGAGGATGATTCGTAGAAGAGGCCTTTTGATAACAACTGTTGAGATCGTCTGACTGTATTGCATCCCAGGTAGGGTTTCCCTACTCAGTATTAGTCCCATAATGTGTTGGTGGTGATTTGTGATTGTTGATTGTTATCATACGAGTATTGCGACGGTTGTTGGTTTTGATTGTTGTTTAGTAGTTGTGATTGTTTGTATATGTCTGTGTTCTTCGGGGCGCGTCCCTGGCTAAGTGGAGTCACTTGCGGGAGTGGCTTCACGCCCATTATTCGCCTTCTGTGGAACCCGCCATAGAAGGGATGTGCACATTAATGGATTTGGGTTTATCGCTCGACGGAGATGAGCGGGGATTAGATGGGAACGTCTGCGGTCCCCCACTAGCGGCGTGGAGTGACCTGTTGCGATGGGCACTCTGGCAGGGCTACACACTTTAGTGTGTAGTCAGTATTGTGGAGTTGGGAAAGGAGTTCGGAGTATATCTGTGATGATTAAGTTGTGTTGTTTGTTGTGTTGCTGAATTATATAAACTGTGTGATTAGTACAGACCCCGTTTATTTTTTTAAAAACTATGTTGATCCATTCGGTGATGGTGAGCAGTTGTTGAGCAAGTATGAGTAGAGATACATGGGCTAGCTGGGATGAGTCATCACTGCAGTTAGAAGAGTCTTCCGCTGTTGTCAGACATTATGTTTAGCTTTTAGACATTTGATTTTGGAGAACATGTATTCACATTTTATCAGTTTGGTTTCCGGATTGTTAACTTTCACTTAACTTTATACTATTTAAATACTGTTTCGTTATTGTCTTATGATTATCATTGCCTCGGGCAACCGAGTTGGTAACATCTTTATACCTGAGTGGTCCTGGTAAGGCACTTTGAGTATGGGGGTGTTACAAAATGGTATCAGAGTGACGATCCTGAAACCTGTAACCAATGAATCTAATGAATATAGGGAGTCAATTAAAATGAACCCGGGGTAAAGGTTGTAGGAGCTAATGCAAAGGCTTGGGAGACGTCCTAAAGTCGCGAACTCGCCCTACAATTTTGAACCGGTCACATGGGGGGTATATGTCAAAGTTGTATATGGTGTTTACTAGTTTGTATGTGATGTGACGATATATGTTATGAATTGTTGGATGTTGGGAGTAGAGGTTGAAAACATGATTGAAATATTTGGTGGGGTATGTTTGTATGTTGGTTGCATAAAGAAGCATGATGGATGTTTACTATGTGGCATTTGATAACATGAAGTAGTGTAATTGTTGATCATATGAAGAGTTGTGTAGAATTGCATGCTTAGTTATATTATAATTTTGAGTTTATAAAGTTGCATAGTATGTTGGGTTATGAGAGATAACATGCGGGTAGTATGTACGAGTCAGCATAACTCGATCGAGTAGTGGGCACTCGATCGAGTAGGTGAGGTACTCGGTCGAGTGGGTCTGACTCGATCGAGTCGGTATTTGACATTTTTATAACCAGAATCATGTTTTTGGGTACTCGATCGAGTATATAGGGCACTCGATCGAGTAGGGGGTCACTCGATCGAGTGGCTGTGCTACTCGGTCGAGTATGTTAGATATCAGAAGGTCTGTTTTGGGTCTGAGATCGGAGCACTCGATCGAGTATGGTGGGCACTCGATCGAGTAGCCTATACTCGATCGAGTAGGTTTAGGCACTCGATCGAGTTTGTTCTGGACAGTCTGTTTTCGTGTTTTGGGGTTATAGTGCGTATGTTCATATCTACCCTTTTCTTATATAGTTTCAAGATGTCGCCCAAGAAAACCGCGTTGTATGCGAGAGCTGAGAGCATGAACATCGATGATATAGTTAAGATGTTGGAGCATAAAGATGCTCTTACGGAGGCCCTAAAGTGAGTGGGAAAGGATAAGGAGGTTGGTCACTCTAAGATCAGCCTTTATATAGCGAGGTTTAACCCAAAAGAGTACAAGGGGACCGGTGAGCCAATTCTTCTTGACAATTGGCATCGTGAGATGGAGAACATACTGGACCTGGTACATTTTCCTGATAAGATGAAAGTAGAACAAGCTACGTTCTACTTGAGGTAGGCAGCTGATAAGTGGTGGGACAAGGTGAAAGCGAGTGCTAGAGAGATGTATACGAAGCAGGGCTTACCTGCTATACCTTGGGAAGAGTTCTGGAGGGTTATGAGGAAAGAGTTTGTAACTGAGCATGTGAGGAGTAAGCTAAGGGAGGAGTGTGATGGGTTTAGGATGACATATGATATGTCAGTTGCTGAGTACTACAAGCAGTTTAATGAGAAGTCTAGGTATGCTGAGGACATGGGTTTGAGTGAGGAGAACCTATCGTTGAGATTTGAGAGGGGGTTGACTACCAAGATCATGGACAAGTTACCTGTGGGAGTCCTTACTGATGTTAAGGAAGCTTATGAGAGGGCTGGGAGAGCTGAGAGGTTGGTGGAGATGGCCCGGGAGAGAGTGGGTGAGAAAAGAAAGGCTGAGAGTGAAGGTGGTGGCCAATCTAACTACAAGAAAGGCAACCACAATCAGGCTAGAGCGTTTTCTTCTGGTTCAGGGTTCAGTGCTGGGGCTTCCTTTGAGCGTGGCCGTGTGAGTGGTAGTGGTAGTTGGGGGATGACTTGCTATGACTGTGGCGGTGTAGGCCGCAAGAGAGATGAGTGTAGTAGTGTACCTGGAGCTTTTTAGAGATCGGCTCAGGGGAGCTATTCTCAGGGACCGGCACAGAGTTATGCGAGTAACAGACCAGCTAGGTCATGGTCTAACTGGGGAGGTCAGATCAACCAGGGTGGAGGTAACCGCAATGGCGGTAATTCCTATCAGAAACCAGCTACAAACAACAACAACAACAATCAGGGGTCGGGTGCTAAGCCGACCACATCAGCAAATACTGTCCAGTGAGGTGGATAGAAGACCAGTGGAAGGCTGTTCATGATGGACAAGAAAGAAGCTGAGGACGATGCACATTTCATCACTGGTACTTTTCTTGTTAACGGTATTCCTACCTTTGTTTTATTTGATTCGGGGGCATCTCGGTCGTTTGTATCTTCGAGTCATGTTAAACGGTTGGGTTTGGGGTATATGAGTCTGTAAGTGAGAAAGTTTTTATACCTTCAGGTGAGTCTGTATCATGTGGGAGGTTGTACAGGGATGTCTCTATGATAGTTGGGCAAGTTGATCTGCCTGTAGACTTGTTAGAGTTTCCCTTAAACGGTTTTGAGATGATAGTCGGGATGGATTGGTTGGGAAAGTACAAAGCTAAGATAGACTGTCATCAAAAGAAAGTGTCTTTGAGATGTCCTAAGGGTGTTAGCATGTCTTATCGTGAGTTTGTGGTCAAACCCAAAGTTAAGTTGATTGCAGCTGTGAGCTTGAAGTCTTATTTGAGGAAGGGATACCCTTTGATCTTGTGACATGTGAGAGATGACCGGATAGAGAGGCCTACGATTGATCAGATACCAGTGGTGGGTGAGTTTGCAGATGTCTTTCCAGAGGAGATTCCGGGGTTGCCACCGAAGAGGGAGATAGATTTCACGGTTGAGTTGAAACCGGGGACGGGGCCAATCTCTATGGCACCGTACCGGATGGGTTATAAGGAGATGGAGGAGCTCAGGAAACAGTTATATGATCTGATAAAGAAGGGATACATTAGGCCTAGTGTATCACCGTGGGGAGCACCAGTTCTTTTTGTGAAGAAGAAAGATGGGAGCTTGAGGTTGTGCATTGACTACAGGGAGCTAAACCGAGTAACAATGAAGAACAAGTATCCTTTGCCAAGGATAGATGACCTGTTTGATCAGTTGAGTGGTGCATCAGTCTTTTCCAAGATTGATTTGAGGTCGTGGTACCATCAGGTGAAGATTAGAGAGGTGGACATACCAAAGACAGCTTTCACATCTAGGTATGGCCATTATGAGTATGTGGTGATGCCTTTTGGGTTATCTAATGCACCGGCTGTGTTTATGGACTTGATGGACAGAATCTTCAGACAGTTTTTGGACAAGTTTGTAGTGGTGTTTATCGATGACATCTTAGTCTATTCCAAGACTAAGGAGGAGCATGAGGAGCATCTGAGGATTGTGTTGCAGACCTTGAGGGAGCATGAGTTATATGCTAAGCTATCCAAGTGTGACTTCTGGTTAGAGAAAGTTGCTTTTCTGGGGAATGTGATCTCTAAGGATGGGGTAGCTGTGGATCCGGCAAAGATTGAGGCAGTGACAAAGTGGGAAGCACCAATGAATGTTGCCGAGATCAGGAGTTTCTTGGGTTTAGCTGGATACTAAAGACAGTTCGTGAAGGATTTCTCCAAGATTGCCAGACCTATGACAGCTTTGATGAGGAAAGAGAACAGGTTTCGTTGGGATGAGAGTTGTGAGACGACGTTCCAAACATTAAAGGAGCGTTTGACCACAGCTCTTATATTCACCTTGCCTGGAGGGATCGAGAACTTTGAGGTTTATACAGATGCCTCAAAGAATGGGCTGGGATGTGATGTAGAACAGTAAAGTGATTGCCTATGCTTCTAGGCAATTGAAGCCTTATGAGGAGAAGTATCCTACACACACTCTAGAGTTGGGTGCAGTGGTGTTTGCTCTCAAGATATGGAGACATTACCTTTATGGGGTGACCTTTAAGGTATTTTATGATCACAAGAGTCTCAAGTACATCTTCACTCAAAAGGAGTTGAACCTGAGACAGAGGAGTTGGATGGAGCTGATTTGCGATTATGACATGGATATTATCTATCATGAAGGAAAAGCCAATGTTGTTGCAGATGCTTTGAGTAGGAAGATTGTACATTCTTTTTGTACAGCTTTATGTTTGATGAGGTTGAGAGATGAGGTGGGGAAGTTTGGGATACATATGACGCAGAGAGGGGATGCCATGGGAGATTTGACAGTGCAGCCTGATATTTATAATGATATTCGAGGTAAACAGGTGTTGGATCCTAAGATAGTTGAGTGGAGAGCTGGAGTAGAGAAAGGGACAGTGTCTCGATTCTCTATTCATTCAGATGGTAGTTTGAGGTTTGATGGTAGGTGGTGTGTCCCTAATGATGAGGAGTTGAAAAAGACAATCATGACAGAGGCACATTGTACACCATATTCAGTACATCTAGGTGGTGACAAGCTATACAAGGATTTAAAGAACACGTTTTGGTGGCCTGGGATGAAGAAAGAAACAGCTGAGTTTGTGGCCCGTTGTTTGACATGCCAGAGAGTTAAAGGGGAACAACGACTACCATAAAGTAAGATTCAGTCTTTAGAGGTACCTGAGTGGAAGTGGGAATCCATTTCCATGGATTTTATCGTGGGTTGCCGAAGAGTCAATAGGGTAACAACATGATATGGGTAATAGTGGATCGACTGACCAAGTCAGCTCATTTTGTGCCAATGAAATATACATGGACTAAGACACAATTAGCGATGGCTTATCAGAAGAATGTGCTAAAGTTGCATGGAGTCCCTAAGGACATAGTATCTGACAGAGATGCGAGATTTATGTCAAGGTTTTGCAAAGAGTTGCAGGAATCTTTGGGAGCAACTTTAAAGATGAGTACAGCATTTCATCCTGCGACAGACGGTCAGACTGAGAGAACGATCAAGACTGTTGAGGATATGTTACGAGCTTGTGTGATGGACTTTGGTGGTAGCTGGGAACAGAGGTTGGATTTGATAGAGTTTTCTTACAACAACAAATTATCACACTAGTATTGACATGGCACCGTTTGAGGCCTTATATGGGAGGAGATGTAGAGTCCGATTTGTTGGGACGACAGTCTTTGAGGCAAAGTGGTTCTAGGACCAGAGATGGTACATGAGATGGTTGAACATATTAAGATGATCAGGGAAAGGATGAGAGCGGCTCAGGATAGGCAAAAGAGTTATGCAGATCTACATCGGCGAGATATTGAGTTTCAGGTTGGGGACAAGGTTCTTCTGAAAGTTTCTCCTATGCGTGGGGTTATGAGATTTGGGAAGAAATGCAAGCTGAGTAAGAAGTTCATAGGGGCTTATGAGATTTTAGAGCTAGTTAGAGAGGTTGCATAACGTTTGGCTTTACCAGCTGCGTTAGAGAGGGTGCATAATGTGTTTCATGTATCTCAGCTGCGGAAGTATGTGAGTGATCCGTCACATGTGTTAGAGGCAGAGAGCTTAGAGCTAGATGATTCCTTGTCATACCTTGAGGTGCCTAAGCAGATTCTTGACCGGAAGGTTAGGAAGACTAGGAGTGGAGAGACAGTTTTACTCAAAATCCCTTGGTCTAACCACGAGACTCGGGAAGCTACATGGGAGGCAGAGGAGGCTATGAGAGAGCGTTACCCTTTCCTTTTTCATCAGGTATGTATGGTTACGGGGACGTAACCTTGTTTCTTTTAGGGAGGTACAAGATGATCGCGAAGAGTTTTTAAGAGTTTTTACATCTTTTTGTGTTGTGTCGGTATGGTTAGTAATGGTTTGAGTCGGGTTGAGTTTGGTTAGTAGTATGTTTTTATGTTGAGTTTTGTTTTGGTTGTTGTGTCGGGAGTGTAGGAGTATGTCTTTGTTTTGTTGTGGTTTGAACTTCGGGGACGAAGTTCTTTTTAAGCAGGAAAGACTGTAATACTACGGTTTTATGAGTCTCTGGGTACTCTATCGAGTGGGCCTTACTCTGTCGAGTAAGGGTGTGTAGCGTTTTAAAATAGTTTCTGACCTGTTGGGTACTCGATCGAGTAGCCTTGGTACTCGATCGAGTAGGCGGCACTCGATCGAGTACGTCAGTTACTCGAGCGAGTAGCCGGTTTACGGGGGGATGATTTGTCGGGTTTTGTTAATAATGCGATTTAATATATAAACAATTCCGTCGCTCTCATAATACACTTTTACAAACCTAATTACTTTCAAAAGAGATTTCAACTTACGTTCTTCGCACTCATCGCATTATTGACAAATCCCGGAGCTTGGAAGGTCGGAATTCGTCTTTCTTTACACCTTTGTGATCCTTGCGTCGAGGGTAAGATCTACGTACTGTTTTTATGGTATTTTGTTAAAGTTAGTTAAACCCTAATTTGGGATTTGGGGGTTTTGTTGCCTTTCTTAATTGGTAGTAATTGTATGATCGTATGTTAAGAGGAGGATTCGTAGACCTTTTGATAATAGCTGTTGAGATCGTCTGACTGTATTGCATTCTAGGTAGGGTTTCCCTACTCAGTATAGTCCCATAATGTGGTGGTGGTGATTTGTGATTGTTGATTGTTATCATACGAGTATTGCGACGGTTGTTGCTTTTGATTGATGTTTAGTAGTTGTGATTGTGTGTATCTATCTGTGTTCTTCGGGGCGCGTCCCTGGCTGAGTGGAGTCACTTGCGGGAGTGGCTTCACGCCCATTATTCGCCTTTTGTGGAACCCTCCACAGAAGGGATGTGCACATTAATGGAATTGGGTTTATCGCTCGACGGAGATGCGCGGGGATTAGGTGGGAACGGCTACGGTCCCCCACTGGCGGCATGGAGTGACCTGTTGCGATGAGCACTCTGGCAGGGCTACACACTTTAGTGTGTAGTCAGTATTGTGGAGTTGGGAATGGAGTTCGGAGTATATCTGTGATGATTGAGCTGTGTTGTTTGTTGTGTTGTTGAATTTATATAAATTGTGTGATTAGTACTGACCGCGTTTATTATTTTAAAAACTGTGGTGATCCATTCGGGGATGGTGAGCAGTTGTTGATCAGGTATGTGTAGAGATACATGGGCTAGCTGGGATGAGTCATCACTGCAGTTAGAAGAGTCTTCCGCTGTTGTCAGACATTATGTTTAGCTTTTAGACATTTGATTTTGGAGAACATGTATTCACATTTTATCAGTTTGATTTCCGGATTGTAACCTTTCACTTAACTTTATACTATTTGAATACTATTTCGTTATTGTCTTATGATTATCATTGCCACGGGCAACCGAGATGGTCACATCTTTATACCTGAGTGGTCCTGGTAAGGCACTTGGAGTATGGGGGTGTTACAGGATTGAAGGTTGAAGTGAGGGAAAAAGTATGTGTTTATGTTTGAAAGAGGGAAATGAATTGGGAAGAAGGAAAAATCTCGTGTTATAGCTATGTAGCATGTCTGGGACGAGCGGCTTGAGCTTAGGACGCGCGGATTTCCTTGCAGAAAATTTTGAAAAATGAAAGCAGGTCTGGGATGGGCGTCTTGACTTCACCTCGAGCGGATTCTTGTTGTGACGCTCGTCTCAGCTTTGGGACGGGCGGATTTTCTTACAGGAAAATCTCAAAAGTTTGAGGCCTCCCAGGACCCACAGCTCGTGTGTAGGACGGGCGTCCTAAAGATGGATGACCCGCGTCCTGAAGTCAGCTCGGGCAGATTTTTTACAGGAATTTTACCAAAACTTGAAATTTCTCAGCTTGCACAGCCCGAAGCCAGGTCGTGCGTCCTGAGGTTGGAGACGCTCGTCTTGCTTTCAACTCCCACAAGCTCAGGTCTGCTCGTGGGGATTCTCTTCCCATGTCATTCCTTCATCCTTTCCTTTTTAATTGTTGTGGGTTGCACTACAAAGGCTTGGTTAGCCTAAGCATTTGCTATGCCCACACTTGTTCGAACACCACACATTAAAACACATTAAAATCCCTCCCTCACTTGCTCTCATGTCAAAATTCCGGGGAAGTGGTGATTTAGCACCATAACTCTTTAAAATTGTGAAATTAAGCCCCATAACTCTCAATTGGACTAATTTAGCGCCAATAGTTATACATAAAGTGAAATTTGGCCCCAATTCAAATTGCATCTAATATCTCCCTTGAAATCAATATCTCGTCAATTTCTACTCAATTTCTCCTTATAATAAGAAAAAAAACTTGTACTCTCCATATACGTATTACAATTTCACATTTTTCATACATAGTTGTTTCTTCATAAACGATATACATTATTCAAACTTCTCTAACAAAAAAAAATCAAAACAGTAGGAGCCATAAGCAAACACTCCCAAGTCTGATATGTCTATATATTTAACAACCATATAAAACACCAACACAAATTATCACTTTAGACGGACACTTTCCATCTGAAGCTATAGACAGATAGTGTCCCACTTGCCCTCTCACTTGCATTTTGTTAGAGGTTCATTGTCTACAGCTTTAGATGGATAGTGTCCGTCGACAATGAGACGGATTGATATACCAACTAATGAACATAAATATTTCTCTAATTAATCTAATTTAGTAACAAAATAAGACGATTTAAATGATAATAACAAGAATATATTACTTTTGAGTAAGGAAAGATTAGATTGGGGTAGAAATTGAGGTTTAGCTATTGAGATTTTGAGGAGAATTTGGTGAGAATTTGAATTGGGGCCAAATTGAACTTTTTGTATAAGTAATAGGGCTAAATTACTCCAATTGAGAGTCATGGGGCTTAATTTCACAATTGTAAAGAGTTATGGAGCTAAATCACCACTTCCCCGGTCAAAAATCTTATAACAAACCATGAAAATGCAATGCAAAAAAATGACAAAAATGCAATAAAGGAAATGAAATGCTTAGTAGAGGGGTTAGAATATTTACAAATGGTAGTTTAGGGAGGACTCCACCAAACTCTCGTTTCTTCGATGAGATGTCAAGGGGGCAAAGCCAAAGTGTTGTTGATGTTGCCTAACACTTTGTAGAAGTAGTCGAAGGCTTGCTCATTCTCATAGTGAGATCTTGCATAGACCTTTGTGCATCGGTTTCTTCATTGTTGTAGTCCGAGTCAAAGTGATGACAAGGATCCACAAAGCCTTGGTCTAAGGTCATTGCATTTCTAATATAAGATTGACCAATCCTTCAAATTCATCGTCCCATAGACCACAAACTTCGCTTGCTTGTTCCCCAATGATGTCATGAGTTGGTAAGAGCAACTCTCCTTCCTTGTTATCATGACCAATAAGGCCTTCTTCATTACTTGTGATGATGGGTGAGCTATTCAAGCTCTCATTGTTGTTGAAAATTTCATTCTCTCCGAATAGAGCTACTTGAATGTCATCTACTTTCTTCTTCCATATGGGTGATGTTCCGTTACCCATAGCTTGATCTTTGCATAGAGATTTTAACGTCTTCCTATCACTTTCTCAGCTATAGTGATCGACCATGAAGCATGGCTCATGTAATCGGGGAGCTCTCATGGTTTTGTCAATATTGAAAGTAATTGTCTCATCCCCTACTTCAAGTGTGAGCTCTTCATGTTTCACATCGATTACCACTCCGGCAGTATGCAAGAAAGGTCATCCTAAGATGATAGGAATGTTATAGTCCTCCTCCATGTCTACAATGACAAAGCGTACCGGGATGAAAAATTTGCCAATTCTCACGGGCACGTCCTCCCATATCCCTAGAGGTATCTTCGTCGATCGATCCGCCATTTGAAGAGTAATGTTGGTGCATTTAAGTTCTCCCATTCCAAGCCTCGTACATAGCAAGTATGGCATGACACTTACACTTGCTCCAAGATCACACATCGCCTTGTTGATTGTAGTGTCGCCAATGGTACATGGGATAGAAAAACTTCCCGCATCTTTGAGCTTTGGAGGGGAACTCCCTTGATGAATAGCACTACTCACTTTGGTAAAGGCAATAGTCTCCAACTTTCGGATGGATTTCTTCTTGGTAAGAATATCCTTCATGTATTTTGCATAAGCCGGAACATGATTGATTAATTCCGTGAATGGGATTGAGCCTTCTAAGTTCTTCACAATTTCCATGAACTTTACAAGTTGCTCATCAAGCTTAGGCTTAGCTTGGAAACTTGGGAATGGAAGTCTAATCACAATAGGCGCCTTATCAATATTCTTAGCCTTTTCTTTATTTCTCTTCTTTGAAAGTTCATTGGTAGTAGGCTCTACTTTCTTAGAGTTCTCCACAACTCTTTGCTTGCTACTATCATCCACAATATCTTCATCACTTGTCCTCTTTGGCCCCTCATATCTTGTACCACTCCTCAAGTGGATGGCACTAACCGCTTCATGTCTTGTGGGGGGTTACCTTGAGGAGCTAATTGCCCCTTTTGTCTTTGGGAGTTAGAAGATGCTAGTTGAGTCATTTGAGTCTCTAACATTTTGGTGTGGGTAAGTATGTTGTTGATGGTGGTTTCTTTAGCTTGGTTATCTTTTTGCATTTGGGTGAAGAATTCTTGTTGGTTCTTTTGCATTTGGAAGACCGCTTTTTGAACATCAAAGTTTTGGTCATTTGATTGGTTGTAGTTAGGTTGATTTTGATATCCTTGGCTTTGGTTGAAAAAGGGTCTTTGAGTTTGATTTCTCATTGGAGGTGGTGTGTATGTTGGTTGAGGATTTTGAACATTTTGGCTTTGGTATGAGAGATTTGGATGGAATTTGGTATTCTCATTATAGTAGTTGTAATAAGGTGTGCCATTCTTGTATGCTTGGAAAGCATTCACTTGTTCATTGGTTCCCCTACATTCGTTTTGATCATGTCCCAAGGTTCCACAACTTTCACATACTCCATTTGGGATTGAGGATGATGCCATCATAGCATTGACATATTGTTTGAGTGATTTGGAAGCTTCATCAAGCTTAGCCATAGCCTTCTCAAACTTTAAGTTTATGATGTCGAAATGAGCCCTTAGTTCAGCACACAATTATGTGATGGAATCTACCTCATGCTTTCCTCCTCTAGTGGCCTTTCGAGTCCTACTATATTGGGAATCATGAACCACCATCTCTTCAATTTTGGCCCATGTTTGGTTGTCATCAACTTCGGTGAACCTCTCATTGGATCCTATATTAAGCACATTGCGTGAGTCTTCAGATAAGCCGTTCCAAAACTATTGAATAAGGAACCAGTCACCAAGTCCATGGTGTGGACAAGAACGACAAGTGTGCTTAAATCTCTCCCATGCTTCATATAATGATTCCTCATCCCTTTGCTTGAACCTGGTGATTTTGGCTCTCAACATGTTAGTCTTCTCCGGAGGATAGAATTTCTTGTAGAAGGCAAGTGCTAACTTCTTCCATGAATCATTACTAAGGGTAGACTTGTCTAGGCTCTTCAACCATTGCTTTGCGGTACCGATCAAGGAAAAAGGAAAGAATACCCACCGAATTTGATCTTGAGTAACTCCGGTTTGAGAAATTGTATCACAATAGTCGCAAAAAGTTTCCATATGTAAATGAGGATCTTCACTAGCCATCCCTCCAAGTTGACTTCTCTCAACTAATTGTATGAAAGCGGATTTGGCAATGAAATTACCGGTTAAATGTGGTGGTGTAGGAGTACCGTTTGGTAGGTTCTCTTCGGTTGGTACAGAATGAGATGAGAATTTAGGCATTGTTGGTTGATTTTGTGGTTGGTTTGGAATTGGGTTATCCTCTCCTTCTCTTGCAAAAGGGTTGACAAACACAATGTTATTTTGTTGAATGTCTACAATCTCTCCAATACCCAAAATTCTTGAAGTACCCCTAGCAACTCTTCTATTGTTGGTTAAGGTCCTTTCAATCTCGAGATCAATAGGTAATGGATTACCTTGTGATCTCCTAGTCGTGTAAAATATCAAACAGCTAGAAAACGATTAGAACATCCTTGAGGAGATTGACATGCCCAAGGTAAAGAAAGACACAACTAAAATCAATTAACAAAAATCAAATCGATTGAACACCGTCCCCGGCAATGGCGCCATTTTTGGTCGGTGTAGTGGTTATTTCAACCAAAACAATACTTGTATCTTTACAAACTACTTTTAGTAGGGTGATAAGCAAAGGTCGGATGCCAAGGGATGGGTATCGAATTAAGATTTCAATTGCAAGTAGTTATGTCTTAGGGTGTCACAAATTTTGGTTGAGATGAGATGTAAACTAAAGTAATCAACAAGATGAATGAAAACAAAGAAAAGCAATTAAAGGGATTTGTAAAGCTTCTCCTTGACATTGAGTGCATTCCTGAGAATCAACAAGCACAAAACCTTATGCTTAGGTAATGCCCAATTATTCCACAGGATCTTTGCCCAACCTACTTTCTGCTCCTTGTGCCTAAGCCATTCATACCCCGAGTTAAAAGTGACACCATTCTTATCAGCAAGCCAAACACCATTGACATACCCTGGTTTAAAAACTGCTTTAATCTTGCAGATAGTTTTCCAGTTCCCACTCATATGGGATTTAGGAAGATGACTATCCCAAGAGGTACTCTTGATATAAATCTGATGGACCCACTTGACCCATAAACTGTCAGGCTGGCTATACAACCACCACACTAACTTTCCTATAGTAGCCATGTTCCAGGTTAAACTGTATCTGATACCCATACCTCCCTCATTTTTTGGAGTGCACACATGCTCCCAACTAACAAGAGGAGTTCTCATGTAAATGTTAGTGCCTTCCCAGAGATAGTTTCTACAAATGCTGTCATTCTTCCTCAGTACTCCTTTTAGAATCAAAAAATATTGGCCCAATAGGTAAATAAAGAGGTTAACACTAATTTAACCAAAATTAATCTTCCAGCATAAGAGAGCTTCCTAGCCCCAAAGGATCTAATTCATTCAATTATTTTTTCAATCAAGACCTAACACTATTTTTTCCGATGTTTCCTAGTACCGATGGGCACTACCAGGTACTTGAAAGGTATCTGACCTTCCACGCAACCATATATACCAAGAATATGCTCTTTATCTTGTCTCTGAACACCAGTAAAATAAACGTTAGACTTCTGAGAATTCATGTGCAGGCCAGATGCAGCAGTAAAAGTGGCAAATGATCTGAGCAGCACCATAACAGACTGCTTGTCTCCTCTTGAAAATAGTAATAAATAATTAGCAAATATGAGATATTGTAGTCCGATCCTACTACATAGAGAATGGAATTTAAAAGGCAAAGCATCAGTTGTAATATCCAGGATTCTTGTTAGATATTCCATTGCTACTGTGAAGAAGAGAGGGTAGTGGGGGTCCCCTTATCTCAAATCATTTTTTTCCCTGAAAGTAACCAAAGGGCTCCCAATTCAGCACAAGTGAGTAAGATGCAATGGATACACATTCCTTGAGCAGATTAATAAAATGAGGGGGAAAATTCAATGCCACTAGCATCTTAAATAGAAAACACCAATTCACAGAATCATATGCTTTTTTGAGATCAACTTTAATAAGGCATCTAGGGGACACTGATGCCCTATTATACATTCTAATGATATCCTGAAAAAACAGTATGTTTTCAATGATTTTCCTCCCCTTAATGAATCCACCTTGGTTAGGACTAATGATACTGGGGATAATCTTGGCTAGTCTAGAGCACAGAAGCTTAGAGATGACCTTATATGTTACATTACAGCATGAGGTAGGTCCGAATTATGACACACTCTTAGGCAGGTCTTGAAAGATAATAGATCTAAATTAGACTCTCTAATTAAAAACAAATTATCTCATAATATGTTATTATAGTGATCTATGTAACATGCATGCTAATATAAAAACATAATAATAAAGATTAAGGAAAAATAATTTCCTTACATTGATTTTGATGGTAATAAGGGCACAATCAAGATCTCCTATCTTGATTGTTCTTGAGCATTAAACAAAGGGTGATCCTCCTTACCAAATCTTCAAAGAGAAGATCTCCGAACAATGTGCACCCAAGAATAAATACCCAATATCCTACAAATATTAACTAGATATTTGATAAGATATACCCTTGATAATATGTGTAATATTACTAACAATCTTAGTAATTATTTTTGATTACTAACTTCTTAGAAAATTATTTTTATTAGTTTTAGAGAGAAAGACCAACAAGTTTAATTCACATGCAAAAGTGTACAATTGAGTAGTATGAAAATGAACAAAATTTTTGTCTATATGGAGAAGAAAACCGGTTGAGAGGGGTGGAGTGTGGGAGTGGATTTTGTCTTATTTTATATCCAATCCTTTATCACATGTAAAAGAACAAAAGAAAACTTATGGATGAGTATAAAGTAAAGTGAAATGATTATGTTTATAATCATCCACTACACTTTATTTTACACGGTCCAATGCCAATTTACGGGTCCAAATCGGTTCTTATATTTGTCGCACAAATACGTGTAATTTTTATTTAAACATCGTATCATGTTTAAACACTTCCCGATTAATTTTGTTCAAAACGCTCCGTAAATATACGTGTACCTCTACACATATTATTTACGTACTAATATTAATCACATTAATCAATCAGTACAATTTTAGTGAATTAACAATTAATTAACTACAACCCGTCTCATCAAACTTATTATTTAATTATCGCATAATTAAATAATAACTGCCGCGCCACGAGTTCGAAACTCGAAATCTCTCTAAAAATAATCGACTAACCTATTAGTCAATAAATCAAGGGACTAAGTAAATTGTATCTCATACAATTAATTAGTTGTCAATTGGGGTTCGTTCCTTTAGGTGTGACCGAAAGGGGTCAGTTGATCACCGTCGTCTCATGACAATAACGCCAAACTCTAGTTAGCCAACCGTTATTGATTTATGTAATCAACTGACGAGGATCAAATAATAAATATCCTGATGATATTTCTTTAATGAGATTTATTATGTAAACGCACTATTGTGGAGGACAGTAACTCCAACAATCTCCCACTTGTCCGACACAAGGTGTGCGCTATCAATTCTCTTGTCCGTTTTAATCTCCCACTCAATGTAAGGGGTCTTTCCGGTCGCACTTGCACATGAACATATCGCGAGTGGTTTTCTCGATCGGGAGTGTGACTACTTGACCGGAAAAATATCCCACAGATTACTTCCAAGCGTGGCCACGCATTTATAGTCACTACTCCTCGAGTGGCCTTGAGATATAGTTACCCAACGTGGTAGGACAATTCATGTATGCCCTATCTATCTTTGCCCAATACAGATCACCATGACTCAGAAGATGTCCTTTAGCCTCCTTTCACGGTACGACCTAGGACAAAAACCAAAGTCACTCAGAAACTGCACTGACTTGGATAATAGTCTCCAGTCAAAAGAATCGACTCATAGGAACATCTTAGAGATCCCTGCCACGACCAGGCATCTATAATAGAACTTAAAGACTCTCCAAATGGTCACTGTCCGGCAAAGTGTCACACACTCTGCCTATGTAATCGACTAGTCATCACGTGTGACCTCATGGTGTTGAACAACTATCAATCGACTTACAATCTAGTCACTCCGAGACGTCAGCTCATTAAGTGACTAGGGATAAAATACAATGTTTATCTTATTCACTTGAATAGTGTTCAACATTGTCTCCACAAATTATTCAGATAAACAAGGTATTAAAATTTTAGTCACACTAAATAAAAGATTCATAAATGAATGCTTAAATAATGAATGCGATTATCATATATATAAAAAGAGATACACTATCCAATTATTACATATCCATAATCTGAAGAAAATCCGGTACTCGTCTCAATCCCATTGCGACGAAAACACCATCATGCTTAGCCTTTGATAAAGGCTTAGTTAAACGATCAGCAATATTATCGTCTGTCCCAACCTTACAAATGTCTATTTCCTTCCTTTCCACATAATCTCTAATTACATGGTATTTCCTTTCAATGTGTCTAGATTTATTACTAGACTTCGGCTCTTTGGCTTGAAAAATAGCCCCACTGTTATCACAATATAGAGTGATCGGATCTTTGGCGAAATGGACTACTCCTAGTCTCTCCATGAATTGCCTAATCCAAACAGCTGCCTTTGCAGCCTCAGACGCTGCAAGGTACTCAGCCTCTGTTGTAGAGTCTGCGGTAACTCTTTGCTTGAAGCTCTTCCAGCAAACAGCTCCTCCATTTAGCATAAACACATAGCCGGATTGGGATTTCATATCATCCCGATCGGTTTGGAAACTTGCGTCCGTGTAACCTCTTACACGCAACTCAGTTTCTCCTCCAAACACTAAGAACGAATCCTTAGTCCTTCTCAAGTACTTAACGTTGTTCTTTACGGATATCCAGTTACCCTCACCAGGCTTGTCTTAATAACGACTTGTCATGCTCAAGGCATACGCAACGTCGGGACGAGTACAAATCATAGCATACATGATAGACCCAACAGCGGAAGCATAAGGGACGGTCTTCATGTGTTCAATCTCCTTAGGGGTAGAGGGAGACTGTGACTTGCTCAAAGTAATCCCTTGGCCCATAGGTAGAAATCCTCTCTTGGAGTCTTTCATATTGAACCGGTCAAGAACTTAGTCAATATAAGCTTCTTGACTCAATGCTAGTATCCTTTTGGACCTATCCCTATAGATCCGGATACCCAAGATTCGTTGTGCCTCTCCCAAGTCCTTCATCTGGAAGTGTTTCCCTAGCCACTACTTAACGAAAGTGAGCGATGGAATATCATTCCCAATGAGCAATATGTCATCCACATATAGGATAAGGAATGCAACCTTACTCCCACTAAACTTCATGTATAAACATGGTTCTTCAACACTTCTAGTGAAACCATATTGTTTAAAAACATGATCAAAACGATGATTCCAACTCAGAGATGCTTGCTTAAGACAATAGATGGACTTCTTGAGCTTACACACCTTTTTAGGGTTAATTGTATCCACAAAACCTTCAGGTTGTATCATGTACACTTTCTCTCCTAGAATCCCATTCAAGAGGGCGGTTTTGTTATCCATTTGCCAAATCTCATAATCATGAAATGCGGCAACCGCTAAGATTATCCTAATGGACCGAAGCATAGCGACTGGAGCGAAGGTTTCGTCATAGTGTAGACAATGAACTTGGGTGAAACCTTTTGCCACCAATCTAGCTTCGTAAACATCTATATGTTTATCCATGTCGAGCTTAATTTAATATATCCATTTACACTGAAGAAGTCGCACTCCCTCAGGTAAATCCACCAAGTCCCATTCTTGGTTCTCGTACATGGAATCCATTTCGGACCGCATGGTTTCTAGCCAATGCTAGGAGTCGGGAGTAGGCATGGCCGATTTGTTGGTAGTGGGTTCATCACTTTCCAAATGTAACAAAACACCATCCTCTTCGATGTTACCAAGGTAGCGGTCAGGTTGATTAGAAATCCTACTTGACTTTCTAGGAATAGTTATCGTTTCAGAGGAGGAGGGAACGTTATCCTCCATGTTCTCCTCTACCTCATTCTCGTTTTGTGGGTCTCGAACTTTGTCGACTTCAAATTTTCTCCCACTCTGTCTTCTAGAAATAAACTCTCTTTCTAGGAAGACAGCATCACGAGCCACAAACAATTTGTTCTCATTTTTATTGTAGAAGTAATAGCCACGTGTTTCCCTTGGATATCCTACAACTAAACATTTGTCTGATCTGGGTGCAAGCTTATTTTCAGACTTGATTTTGACGTACGATTCGCAACCCCAAATTAGCAAGAATGGCAAATGAGGAACTTTTCCTGTCCATATCTCATATGGAGTCTTAACGGCCGCTTTAATCGGGCTTCGATTTAGTGAAAATATGGCACAAAAGAGGGCAAAATCCCAAAATGAACTAGGAAGCTTGGTTAGACTCATCATAGACCAAACCATATCTAGTAAAGTCCGGTTTCTCCTTTCGGCCACACCATTTAGTTGTGGTGTGCCAGGAGGAGTCCATTGTGATACTATACCACAATCTTTTAGGTGTGAATCAAATTCAGAATTTAGGTATTCACCACCACGATCGGATCGTAGGGTCTTAATCTTTTTATCCAATTAGTTCTCTACTTCATTCTGAAACTCATTGAACTTGTCAAAAGCTTCACTCTTGTTCTTCATCAAGTAGACATACTCATATCTACTCAAGTCATCAATAAAAGTGATAAAGTAGTGAAAACCTCCTCTAGCGGTGATGGTTAATGGTCCACACACATCCGTATGTATGAGAGCCAAAACCTAACGTGCTCATGTCCCTTTTCCCGCAAAAGGTGCACGAGTCATCTTGCCTAAAAGGCAAGACTCGCATACACCATAAGATTTGAAATCAAATGGTTTGAGCACTTTTGATGAAGCAAGTCTCTTAATGCGTCTTTCGTTTATGTGACCTAAACGACAATGCCAAAGGTAGGATTCACTTGGATCAACTTTTTTGAGCTTTTTAGTTTCCACATGATAAACGTCATTAACATCTTTTAAAACATAAATGCCTCCAATTGAAATGGCCTTGCCATAAACCAAATCATTTAACAAAAAAGTACAACAATTGTCCTTAATCATTAAAAAAAAGCCTTCCGTGTCTAATGCGGAAATGGAGATGATGTTCTTGGTTAAAGTTGGTACAAAATAACACCCACTAGCTAAAGTGAGTACATAGGTCCCCACGGAAACGGCCGCTACTCTAGCTTCATTGCCCATGCGGAGATCCACATCACCTTTTGCTAGTGCTCGCACGTCCATTTAACCCCGCAAATGATTACAAAGGTGAGAGCCACATCCGGTATCAAGTACCCAAGTGGAAGTGCAAGCATAATTAACGTCTATCACATAGAGAGAGAAAATCATACCAATAGGCGTCACACGCCCTTCCTTGACATCCTCCAAGTATTTGGGGCAACTTCTCCTATAATGCCCATTCCCATTACAATGGAAACATTCAGCCTCGGAGAGTTTGACACTTTTTGCCTTGGGATTGCCATTCTTAGCGGCTTTCCCCTTTCCCTTGTCTTGTTTCTTTGACGATTTCTTAAATTGGGACTTCTCTTTCCTCTTACCCTTCCTAACTCCAAGGGACATGTTCTTTGACTTTATGGTTAGAACATCCCTTTTTTCACTCCCACTAGCTTCCATATCCCTCTCCGCTTGGGTGAGGAGTGCATGAATTTCATGATAACTCTTATCCATGCAATTCATGTTGTAGTTTACCCTAAAGTGGGCAAACATGGTGGGAAGTGAGTGGAGGATTCAATCCACCACAAGAGTCTTAGGAATGTTACACCCTAGACGCCCTAGGATGTCGACATATTCGACCATTTTTAGCACATGGGGACCAACCTTTTGGCCCCTCTCAAGCTTTGCTTCAATGAAGCGTGCCGCCGCATCGTATTGACGGACTTTAGGTGTTTGTGAAAACATAGTAGTCATACGAGTGAATATCTCGTACGCATTTAAAGAAATGCATGAAAGCTTGAGCTTTGGGGACATCGACCATATCAACACATTTTTTATATCATTTGACATCCTCACATGGTCATCATAGGCGGTCCGCACCGCCGATGAGGCCCTTGGACCGGGCTCGATTGGAGTGGCATCGGTCAAATAATTGAGCGCGTTGTCGGACAACGCGAAACTTTTGATGTTGGATTCCCATTCAAGAAACTTACTACCATAATCTTTTAGGGTACATTTGTCCATTACGAACCTTAGCCATGAATCTTTGCCTAGTGGAGTATTCGATGGAGTTGATGAAGTTGCCATTGCGAATTAAAATGCGACAACAAAATAAGGAAAAATTAACATTCATTGTTTTAAAATTACTTGTGAAAAATTGTTTAACAAGTTTTAACATTTATATAACGATCTCCCACTAAATTATATAAATGATTCCAAATTTTAAACTAAAATGAGCATCGCTTGGGCGAAACATCCCATAATCCTGTAAATTCGGTAAGTCAACGGTTGACTAATACTACCTCTAGAACTCTTGGTTGACGAATTTCCTTCAATCCATCAACTAGCACCGGAATAAAAGACCGTCTTATACCCCGTTGAGTCCAACCAACTTTGGCGCGTGATAACCGTTTACTACCCTACTTATCCCGAGGTAAAAAGAAAACACCCCGCTTGGGCGAGCGTGACTCTATTGAACAAGGGATTCATAGGTGTTACTAATTGGTAAGGCTAATCTCAATTTTAGTTATGTGAGAGATCTTGTCAATTTAGTCATAAATTCCCTATAAGTGAACTAAGTCGGTGAATGTAAATGACGTGAATTGACAAGCGCGAAAATAAAATGCATATGAATGGCGATTTTGGCATGCGCGAAAAATAAAAGCAAGCAAGCATATGAAAAATCCTAGTATGGCCACCTAGTTAATAAAAACTAGACTACTACATATCGGAAACCAACTCCTTGGTCCCTTGCCTCTTCATAGGAACATCTTCCAAAAGGGGCTTCTTCTAGTGGAATTTAGAACACCTTTCCAAAAATAAACTCCGTCTCGATGTAAATCTGTCTTTTGAAAACGCCGGTGAGAATAACTATTACAATTAAATTACATAGCTATTCCTATTATACATTAATTAATAAAATAAAACTATTTATTAATTACAAACCGACGATACGAGATCATATTTAAATTACAAACAAATCGCTATTCCCATTCATTTCGGGTAATAACGATTAAAAATAACTAGGCCACTAGGTACAATAAAATAAATACTTTAAATAAATGACAATCATTCATTCAACTTAAATAAATATGCTTAAAACGCAATAAAAATACCTAAATCGCCCTATCTAACAATCGTTGGTAACCATCTCGGTTTTGTGGATTTAATCGATTTTTAACTTGTAAAAATCAATAATCAACTCTTAAATCTCATATAAGTCCAAACTAATTATCCAAACTATTTTGAACCTCAAAAATTAGTCCTCGCTAATTTGATGATGAATAATTAGTTTAATTTAGTTATATTTTGTTAATTAAATCGGTAAAATCATAACTTTTAAGTAATAAATCCAAAATAGTTGAAAATATTACCAAAAAGTGAAATCAAAAATTTTGAATATTATGGAATACTCCTAAGAAAACCAAAAAGACATAAAAATTGTCCAAAAAGTTTGGATAAATTTTATGAAGAAAAAGATCGATATTCATCGGGTTTTAACCACAAAAACCAATAAACATCAAAACAAGGTGAAATAACATTTTAAATTTCACTTTTAACTTTTAAATCATATTTTTAAATGTATATAAATTTATAAAGGGCAGGAACAAATGTTTCAACTATATGATTAATTTAATTCACTTTTATCGACTTTTAACTTATAAAATCAATAAACATGCAAAACTTCAAACCAACCTTCGAAATTTTACATACAAACTGTAGAAACTATGCATGAAACAATATAAAAATATCATGACCCGAATCAACATTTAACTATTTTTAGTTAACTCTTAACCAAAATACGGCATTTTTGACTCGGGTTTCAACAAAAAACATTAAAAATAGCAAAATAACTTCACAAATCAACAAATTTTACCACAAACCTTTTAAGATTAGTAGGTATGCATGCCCAAAAATTTTTGTGCTAAAACATCTTCTAACACAATTTTTATGTTTTTTTTAAAATTATCTCATAATTTATTAAGTATGCTCAAAATCAACATGCAAATTACAAGCCTTGCTCATGATACCACTTGAAAGATCATAGATCTAAATTTGACTCTCTAATTAAAAACAAATTATCTCATAATATGTTATTATAGTGATCTATGTAACATGCATGCTAATATAAAAGAATAATAATAAAGATTAAGGAAAAACAATTTCCTTACATTGATTTTGATGGTAATAAGGGCACAATCAAGATCTCCTATCTTGATTGTTCTTGAGCTTAAAACAAAGGATGATCCTCCTTACCAAATCTTCAAAGATAAGATCTCCTAACAATGTGCACCTAAGAACAAATACCCAATATCCTACAAATATTATCTAGATATTTGATAAGATATACCCTTGATAATATTTGTAATATTACTAACAATCTTAGTAATTATTTTTGATTACTAACTTCTTAGTAAATTATTTTTATTAGTTTTAAAGAGAAAGACCAACAAGTTTAATTCACATGCAAAAGTGTACAAGTGAGTAATATGAAAATGAAAAAAACTTTGGTCAATATGGAGGGGAAAACCGGTTGGGAGGGGTGGAGTGTGGGAGTGGATTTTGTTGTATTTTATATCCAATCCTTTATCACATGTAAAAGAACAAAAGATAACTTATGGAAGAGTATAACGTAAAATGAAATGATTATGTTTATAATCATCTACTAAACTCTATTTTACACGTTCCAATGCCGATTTACGGGTCCAAATCGGTTCTTATATTTGTCGCACAAATACGTGTAATTTTTATTTAATCATCTTTTTATGTTTAAACACTTCCCGATTAATTTTGTTCAAAACACTCCGTAAATATTTGTGTACTGCTACACATATTATTTACGTACTAATATTGATCACATTAATCAATTAGTATAATTTTAGTGAATTAACAATTGATTAACTAAAACTCGCCTCATAAAACTTATTATTTAATTATCGCATAAGTAAATAATAACTGCCGCGCCACGAGTTCGCAACTCAAAATCTCTCTAAAAATAATGGACTAACCTATTAGTCAATAAATCAAGGGACTAAATAAATTGTATCTCATACAATTAATTAGTTGTCAATTGGGGTTCGTTCCTTTAGGTGTGACCGAAAGGGATCAATTGATCACCGCCGTCTCAAGACAATAACGTCAAACTCTAGTCAGGCAACCGTTATTGATTTACGTTAATCAACTGACGAGGAACAAATAATAAATATCCTGGAGATATTCCATTAATGAGATTTATTATGTAAACGCACTATTGTGGAGGACACTAACTCTAACAGGTCCACCTTTTGAATCAATTTAACAAAGGTGTTATTCACTTGCTTAAGAAGCTTCCCCTGAGTAAAGAAGTCCTTGATTACTACACACATATCATTTCCTATTATATCCCAAGAGTCCTTAAAGAAAGCACTAGAGAAACTATATGGCCCAAGACCCTTGTGGTTTGGTATGGAGAAAAGTGCTTCTTTAATCTCATCATTTGTTACTGGAGCCAAAAGAATCTCCCAATGCTCCTCAGTGCATACAGAACCCCTCTGAACAACAGGAACATTAACAGGTGTCAATGCATCAATTTCACCCATCAGTTTCTTATAGAAGTTGAGAAAAGCCTGCTGGATGGTTTCAGGATCAGTACTCCATTGTCCCTGCTCATCTGCTATTCTTATAACCTTATTTCTTGCTTGCCAATTTTTCATGTAGCTATGGAAGGTCCTAGTATTGTTATCCCCCTCAGCAATCCAAGTAGCTTTAGATTTTTGAATCAGAAAACTATCACAAGCTTTCTGAAACTCCTGATAATCTTTTAAAGCACATAACTCCATAGTAATAAGATCAATTGGTGTGTCGTAAAACTCGTCGTCAAAAGTTTACCCAACCAAAACAATATTTATAACTTCACTAACTACTCTTAGTAAAGAGGCAAGCAAAGGTCGGATCCCAAGGGACGGGTATTGATGTAAGATTTTCAATTGCAAATGCTTGTGTCTAAGGGTGTCACAATTTGGGTTGAGATAGGAGATCAACTAAACTAATCAACAATATAAAAGTAAAATGATAAAAACAAGAAAGATGATTAGAATGAGATGTAAACAATTGATTAAAAGCACTAGGGTGTCATGGGTTCATAGGGGATTCATGGGAGTTGATCATACAAACATGTTCTCAAACTATAAGCAAGCAATTATTATTGTGATGGGATCGATTTAGTGTATATCTTACAATCCCTAAGAAGGTTTGGGTCCCGGAGCCGAATCGATTATATTGTACAACACCTACAAGTCGACTTAATCCTTCCTATTCAATATTATGCATGGTCTAATGAGACTCGAGTTGGTTTATGTCTTACAAGTCTCATTGAAAAGATAGGTGATGGGTTAAAAATGCAAGGATTCATAGTCTCGCATTTCATCAAACATAACATGTGCATAAGTTGGAATCACAACAAGCAAGCAAATTAATTATGAAAATATATTAGATTAAGCATGAATCAATCCCCATGTTGGTTTCCCCTAATTTCTCATTAACGCTAGTTAAGGAAACTACTCACTCATTATCAAGTTTAAAATGCTAACAAGGTTGTCAATCATACTAGCAAGGCAAAACATGATGAACAAATGAAAATGATTAACAATAATTAAAAAGGATTAAGAGAGAATTATACCTATGAAGATGATTCCAAATAATAAAGCAAAGAATAATAGAAGTACTTGATGATTGATGGAAGGTTGTCAACCCTCCAAATAAACCCAAATAATCTTCTAATTACCCAAGATAAATGATGAACAATAAAGAAATTAAGGAAAGATTAAGGAATGAGATTTGTATTAATACTAGATTAAGAGTAGATTACAAGATTAAGGAATGATTACTAATTGACTAGAACTTGATTAAGAAAGCATGCTAATCTAAGTAGTACAATGGGGTATTTATACTAAAGATTAGGTACATAAATTATGATTAAGAAAGCATGCTAATCTAAGTAGTACAATGGGGTATTTATACTAAAGATTAGGTACATAAATTATGGTTACTAAGGGCTTAAATGACTATTAAGACCCTTAAGAAAAGTTGAGAAAATGCTCCTCTCCAAGGAGATGAGCATCTCAGTTTTGCTAGTCCCGTATGGATATGCTCGTCCCGAGCGGCTTGGAAGCTGGCACGGTGGGTTCTGTCAGGTGATCCGAGCGCATTATAGAGGAGACGCTCGGATTCTATGGCTTTAAGACGAGCGTCTTAAGCTCGGGACGCTCCGATTCTGGTGGAGGGAGACGTCCGGATTGCTGGCAATCCGCTCGGATCCTGGGTCAGACAACTTCTCTTCTCTTCATTCCTCAACAATCCGCGGGGATCTTGTTGAGGATGCAAGGATCCTTTCATCATTGCCCAATATACTTTATTATCTACATAGGCCTTCTAGTATCGTCTTCCCTTTGATGCTTTGGATGCGATCAATTTAGCTCCATTTCGCCATATAAATACAAGGTTTGCTCTCCTCTCTTACCAAAGAAACAAAACCTCAAAGAATATGCAAAATAGGAAACTAAAGATAGTAAATGACCCAATTATGCACTATAAAGCATAGGAACGAGGCTAATTCGGGGACTAAATGTGCTCAAATATGAGTCACATCAAACATCCCCAAACCGAACCTTTGCTCGTCCCGAGTAAAGAGGTGATAAAAACTAGGACCCTTATTCAAACTAACCTACTAATATAAACGATGTGAGACAATTAGCGGGTCTCACTCCGCCCCTTCAACTCACAACAAGATAACCATAAGGTAGGATGCCTTCTTGCCAGGCAAGGTGGGGCTTGCCAAAATGGTGATACATCCAATCATTAAAGCACACAAATCAAGTAATGGATGTATCTACAAAAATGAATATCCACTTTCCTCATCTAAGTGGCGGAAATTATCTAAAGGGGAAGCAATGGAAGGGTACACATTCCATTATAGATACGATTTCTTCAAACTACTAAGCCTAGAAGGATACCAACAAATCACCTCCAAGTTGTCTCAAGCCTTGGTACCTTTGTCCTCAATCGTTAAATGCTTTCGTCAAGAGTAGACTCCTTATGGTGTTAGAAACACTGGAGGAACGCGGAATTCCCCTTCTTGCCTAGACAATAAGAAGGGTCGTCCCCTCTCTACCATGCACAAAAGTGGATACGATGGAAAAGGGATAAATAGAACTTGAGTTTCATGTGGGAGTTTGCTTTTTGTTGTTGTTATTCCCCCCAATTTCTTGTGGCATTTGACATTTTGAGAACACTTTCTTTTTGCCATTTCTTTTAGTGTGTGGCATTTTCAACACTTGACAATTTCAACTTTTTGCATCTCTTTTTGAACATTTTCAAAGCTACCCCATTTGTAGTGAGGGTGCTTATTTTTAAAGCATAGGAGTTTTCATTTTTGTTACTCCTCTTTTCTTTTTAATGCGATTGCAAACTTTTTCTTTTCATTTCAATTATTGAACTCAAATTTAAACAATTTTTATGCCCATTCCCTTTTTTATGACAAAATGTGGTAGAACATGGATTATGGTTGCATGGTTTCAAGGGTCACCTTGGAATAAACGGTAGCCAAGGATTTATCACACCAAAAGGTACTCTTGACTAGGCCTTAATCCATGGGTCAAAGGATACTAGCATGCCATATCCTAGGGTGTTTTACAAGTATTCTAACAAACAAAGTCTCAAGAAGAAAAAGTATCTACAATGGCCTATATACACTTGTCAAGTTTTCCAAATAGATGCTTTCACAAAAATTTTCCTAAATGCAACTATATGTCATGATGCAACTAACATTTATACATCCTAATGCATATGCTTCTACCAACTAATATGCCAAATAATCTAAATGCAATCCTATAATCACATTGTTTATACCGCATCAATCAAAATAAAGCCACATAGTCATTAACATAAAGAGGAAAAAGGAGATTGGAAAGATCATACCATGCGGTCTTCAATATCCTCATCTCTCGGATGTGGCGTAGTCGATCAATGTGAAAAAGGATGAACAAACACAATATATAAAATACTACACTACAAAGGAAATGAACATGTTTTTGTGTTTTTGTATTTTTCAAATTTTATGGTTTTTATGATTGTGAAATAAAAGACATGTTTTTGTATTTTTCAAAAATTTTCAATTGTTATCATTTTTGTTTTATAAGTCATGTTATAATTTCCCATCCCCACACTAGTATGGGCATTGTCCTCAATGGCCAACACGATAGGAAATTATGCAAGCTATATGAAAATGCATGATTTTTAAGCTAAATGCAAACTATATGATATATATATATATATACAAAAGTGAATGCAAACTAACCTATGCTATATGATGCATGAATTTTTGTTTGGTTGGAGAGCATAATTTAAATTAACTCCCAATGCATATGCTTGAACTTCCCCAAACCAAGTGAGAGTGAGGGAGTTCATGCATAAAAGATGTTATGCATGCAACTAAACTTGTCATTTTGGATTTTACATGGTGGGAACAATAAAAGACACCTCAATGGGACCGAGGTGGGAGTCCTCTATGTGTTGCTAGGACTCGAACTCATGATTAAGATACAAAGTTAAAAACAAGAGAAATGAACAAAGTTAAAGGAGGTGTAGGAGACTCACAATGTATTGTGACATCCTCCAAAGAGCTTGCTAATCCTTAATAGTCGCCCATAGCGACATCACTACCATCTCCATCATCATCATCATCATCCTCACTAGCATCATTGTCATCATCTACCTCCATAGACCCGGAGGCTTCACCACTATCACTTGAGCTTTCTTCTTCTTCCTCACTTCCCTCTTGTTCTTCACCTTCTTCTTCTTCATCACCACTCTCAACAACAACCTCTTCATCACCCATGCTAGCATCCCTTGGAGCATTACGAAAGAAAACTCCTCTATCCGCCCAACTAGGCAAAGGACATGATGGGTCAAGAAGTCCTTGCCTAGCTAGGTGTAAGAGGGGCGGATATTAAGCTCTATATGCATTGACTCGGTCTTCATGGGCTTGCTTACGCATTTCTTGCATCAAAAGAGTCAAGTAATCGTTCCCCACCTTAACATTTTCGGGTCGAAACTGATGGTAGGTGAACGGGTAGGGTGGAGTGATAATAGAGGAGGATGGCTCGGCACTGGCCTCCCTATGGTGTTGCATTATGGACTCGGCTTCCTCGGAGAGTGGGAGAAGATAGTGTGGGTTACGGACATTGAGCCGGCAAATTTTATTCGGTAGAATGATGGACTTGGCATCTTTTGTAAGCCACTCAAATTTGTTGTCAAGATTGTCGTACTTGACCCAATGGAATTTGTGAACCATAGTTGCTAGATCAATGAGGTGGCCTCCCTTAACCGGTTTATAAGTACCATCTTTTTTGAAATTCCGGTCAAAGTGTTTTCCCAACCAAGTTACCAATCCCCCATTTAATATAAAGGACGTACCTTCCTTGCCATGATCGATATTAAGCCACCTTTCGATCAAAAGTTGAAGAATATTGTACTTCGTGGTGAACTTTCTATCAACATTCAAGGTTGACTCGATATAGATAAAATCAAGTTCGGTGAAGTGGTTTGTTCCCTTCCTAGCAATAAGAGTATTTCCCACTACCTTGTGCCACACCCTTATGCCCAGGTGATGAACATAGAGAGCACGACATTCATGGAAGGACTCGAATTTCCTCCCTGTAATAGCTTTCCACAAAGGGGCGGGATCATATTTTGTTGAAGGTTTCTTCACATAAGTCCAGTCATTATCAAGACCGAAAACTTTGCCAAACTCATTAAAGGGCATCTTCCTATCCACATTCTCAAGGTGGAATTCAATGTTCGTTCGAGTCTCCACCTTTGTAACTTTCAATGAACTTAGAAATTCCAAGGTGAGGGAGGGGTAGGTCAATTCTTGCATATTAAACAATGTAAGCAACCCCATAGACTCAAAGAAGTTCTTGGTCCTTTCAAGGACACCCAATTTTGTCAAGGCATCTGAGCAAATAAACTAGGTGGGTAAAATCGATTTCTTAGTAAGAGACACAAAATTTTTCCTATGAGAGTCGGATGTGAAAGTTACCTCCAGATATTTTTCTAGTTGCCCAATAACCGGGATAGATGTAGTAGCTTCCACAATAAGAATAGGAGTTTCTTGAATTTCCATTCTTGCTTGTTGAATCACCAAAGCCTTTGAGGCTTGAAGTGCGTGTTGCCTTTTGGAAAGGTTTGGTTTTATAGGTGCCTTGCTTCCACCTTTGGTCCTAGCCATTGTTCTTCTCCTTGTATTTATCAAAAACCGAAGATTTGCTTGAATTCTTCTAGTATCCTCAAGCTTCAATGAATCCCAAATCGATTTAGGATTTTTGAATTTTGCCTTTAAACCTAGAAAATCGATTCAATTTTTGAGGAGTTAGATATTTAAATGGCTTTTTTGTTGATAGAGGAGTGATTTGTTTGAGTGTTGAGGAAGTTTGGAATTGATTTGGGTGAATTTGGTTGAGGAAATTAATTTTTATGGTTGGAGGGATTGAGGGTTTTGAGGTGTGTTTATGTTTTGAATGAATGGAATGAAATGAAATGGGAAAAGGGGTTTTAAACCCGTGTTATTATATTGCAGCAGGGGAGACGAGCGCCTGCAGCACGGTACGCTCGAATTCTTTGTCAGCCAGTTTCAGGAAATGGAACCCGTGCTGAGACGAGAATCTTCAGTAGGAGACGAGCGTCTTTAAGGCGACGAGCGAATTCTGTTAAGGACGCTCGGATTCTTGGTCAGGGATAAATCTCAAATTTTAATAGAAGCAGGATGGGCGGATCTTCACTGAGACGAGCGTCTTCCCAACGGGTCGCTCGGATCTTCAGTCAGAGAAAAAATTTCCTTTCCATCTTTTTCAGGACGAGCGTCTTTCTCTCAGGACGCTCGGATATTTAGCCAAGACGAGCGGATTCTTCTTTAAACGTTCGGATTACCCCTGTACCTCACGGATTCAGTTCCATCCGTAACCCAAATCATTTCCTCTTCGTTCCTTTGATCTTCATTGTGGGGGTACTACGAAGGCTTGGATGGCCTAGGCAATTGCTATCCCCACACTATGTCAAAACACTACACATCAATAAACATATAAGTCCCTCCCTCACTTTCTCTCAAAATGATAATTTTGATCAAAGCATAAAACTATAAATCCAAAATTGACAAAAATGCAATGCAATAAGTAAAATGCAAGTTAAGGGGTTAGGATATTTACAAATGGTGGTTTAGGGAGGACTCCACCAAACTCTCATTCATGTATGAGATGTCAAGGGGGCATAGCCAAGGTGTTGTTGATGTTGCTCAACACCTTGAAGAAGTAGTCAAAGGCTTGTTTATTGTCATTATAAAGATCTTAAATGGACCTTTGCACATTGTGTTCTTCATTGTGGTGACTTGAGTAGAAATGGTCACCAAAGCCTTGGTCTTGGGTCATAGCATTACCAATATAAGGGTTGACTAACCATTCAAACTCATCATCCCATAGACCGCATAATTCATCTACTTGTTCCCCAATAGTGTCATGAGTTGATGAGAACAACTCCTTTTCCTTCTTCTTATTATGGCCGATGAGGCCTTCTTCTTCTTTTGTCATGAGTGGTGGTGAGATATTCAAGCTCTCATTCTTATTGAAACTTTCTTGCTCTTTGGACGGAGCATCTTGGAGATTATCCATTTTCTTCTCCCATATGGGTGGTGATTCTTTACCCATAGCTTGTGCTTTGTATTGAGATGTCGACTTCTTCCTATCACTTTCTCGGCTATAATAATCAACCATGAAATATGGCTTATGTAAGCGCGGAGCTCTCATTGTCATGCCAAGGTTAAAAGTGATTGTTTCGTCTCCCACTTCAACTGTGAGCTCTCTATGTTTCACATCAATCGCTGCTCCCGCGGTGTATAAGAATGGTCTTCCTAAAATGATAGGAATGTTCGAGTCTTCCTCCATGTCAACAATAAAAAAAGTCCACCGGGATGAAGAACTTGCCAATTCTTACTGGCACATCCTCCCATACCCCTAAAGGTGTCTTCGTTGATCGATCCGCCATTTGAAGTGTGATATTAGTGCACTTGAGTTCTCCCATTCCTAGCCTTTTGCACACCAAGTATGGCATGACACTCACACTTGCCCCAAGGTCACATAGAGCTTTGTTGATTATAGTGTCGCCAATGGTGCATGGAATAGAGAAACTTCCCGAATCCTTGAGTTTTGGAGGTGAACTTCTTTGTAGGATGGCGCTACTCACCTTGGTGAATGCAATAGTCTCTAGCTTCCGGATGGATTTCTTCTTTGTAAGAATATCTTTCATGTATTTTGCATAGGCCGGAACATGATTGATTAATTACGTAAATGGAATTGAGACTTCCAAGTTCTTCACAATCTCCATAAACTTTCCAAGTTGTTCACAAACTTAGGCTTAGCTTGACGACTTGGAAATGGAAGTCTAATCACAATAGGCTCTTTCTCCTTAACGTTCTCTTCATTCTTCTTTGAAACTTCTTGAAGGGTGGGTTCTTCTTCTTTCTTAAGAGTTTTCAACTCTTTCCTTGTCACTAGCATTCACAACATCTTCATCAATGGGCCTCTTCGGCCCTTCATACCTTGTACCACTCCTCAAATGGATGGCACTCACCGACTCATGTCTTGAGGGATTACCTTGAGGTGGTAATTGCCCCTTTAGTCTTTGAGAACTAGAAGATGCTAATTGAGACATTTGGGTCTCCAACATCTTTGTGTGAGCTAGTATGTTGTTGATGGTGATGTCTTTTTCTTGGCTATCCTTTTGCATTTGAGTGAAAAACTCTTGTTGGTTCTTCTGCATTTGGAGGACCGCTTTTTGAACATCAAAACCTTGGTCATTTGTTTGATTGTATGGAGGTTAATTTTGATAACATTGGTTTTGATTATTAAAGGGTCTTTGAGCTTGGTTTCCCATTGGAGGTGGGGTGTATGTTTGAGGGTTTTGAAAATTTTGACTTTTGAATGAAAGATTGGGGTGGAATTTGGTATTCTCATTGTAATAGTTGGAATAAGGGGTGCCACCTTTGTATGCTTGGAAAGCATTCACTTGTTCACTTGTCCCCTACATTCACTTTGGTCATGTCCCAAAGTTCCACAACTCTCACATACTCCACTTGGAATTGATGATGATGCTACCATAGCATTAACATGTTTCTTAGGTGATTTGGAGGCCTCTTCAAGTTTAGCCATGGCCTTCTCAATTTTCAAATTAATGGTATCAATATGAGCACTAAGTTGAGCACCCAATTGAGTAATGGAATCCACCTCATGCTTTCCTCCTCTAGTAGCCATCCGAGGTCTACTATATTGTGAGTTATGGACCGCCATTTATTCAATTTTGTTGCATGTTTGATTGTCATCGACTTCGGTGAACATACCATTTCATTCCATATTGAGAATGTTTCGGAAGTCTTCATATAGACCATTCTAAAATTGTTGTACAAGGAACCACTCGCTAAGACCATGGTGTGGACAAGATCGACAAGTGTCCTTGAATCTCTCTCATGCTTCATACAAAGATTCCTCATCCCTTTGTTTGAACCCGGTGATTTGGGCTCTCAACATGTTAGTCTTTTCCGGAGGATAGAATTTCTTGTAGAAAGCAAGTGCCAATTTCTTCCAAGATCAATACCAAGAGTAGCCTTATCTAGGATCTTCAACCATTGTTTCGCGGAACCAATCAAAGAAAAAGGAAATAAGACCCATCGAATTTGGTCTTGAGTAACTCCGGTTTGAGAAATCGCATCACAATAGTCAAAAAAAGTCTCCATATGAGAATGAGGGTCTTCACTAGGCATCCCTCCAAATTGATTTCTCTCAACTAATTGTATAAATGCGGATTTGGCAATGAAATTACCGTTTAAATGTTGTGGTGTAGGAGTATCATTTGGTAGGTTCTCCTCGGTTGGTACGGAATGTGATGAAAATTTAGGCAATGTGGGTTGATTTTGTGGTTGGTTTTGTATTGGGTTATCCTCTCCTTCTCTTGCAAAAGCGTTGATGAACTCAATGTTATTTGGTTGAATGTCCACAATCTCACCAATACCTCTCAAAATATTTCTAGCAAGTCTTCTATTGTTGGTCAAAGTTCTTTCAATTTCAAGATCAATGGGTAACAAGATACCTTGTGATCTCCTAGACATGCAAAATATCAAACAACTCAAAAATAATTAGAACAAACCTTGAGGAGATTGACTTACCCAAGGTAAAGAAAAACACAACTAAAAACAATTAAATCAAATCAAATCAAGTTAACACCGTCCCCGGCAACGGCGCCATTTTTTGGTGTGGTCGTAAAACTCGCCGTCAAAAGTTTACCCAACCAAAACAATATTTATAACTTCACGAACTACTCTTAGTAAAGAGGCAAGCAAAGGTCGGATCCCAAGGGACGGGTATTGATGTAGGATTTTCAATTGCAAATGGTTGTGTCTAAGGGTGTCACAATTTGGGTTGAGATAGGAGATCAGCTAAACTAATCAACAATATAAAAGTAAAATGATAAAAACAAGTAAGATGATTAGAATGAGATGTAAACAATTAATTAAAAGCACTAGGGTGTCATGGGTTCATAGGGGATTCATGGGAGTTGATCATACAATTAAACATGTTCTCAAATTATAAGAAAGCAATTATTATTGTGATGGGATCGAGTTAGTGTATATCTTACAATCCCTAAGAAGGTTTGGGTCCCGGAGCCGAATCGATTAGATTGTACAACACCTAAAAGTAGACTTAATCCTTCCTATTCAACATTGTGCATGGTCTAATGAGACTCGAGTTGGTTTATGTCTTACAAGTCTCATTGAAAAGATAGGTGATGGGTAAAAAATGCAAGGATTCATAGGCTCGCATTTCATCAAACATAACATGTGCATAAGTTGGAATCATAACAAGAAAGCAAATTAATTATGAAAGCATATTAGATTAAGCTTGAAGCAATCCCCATGTTGGTTTCCCTAATTCCCCATTAACCCTAATTAAGGAAACTACTCAATCATTATCAAGTTTAACATGCTAACAAGGTTGTCAATCATACTAGCAAGGCAAAACATGATGAACAAATGAAAATGATTAACAATAATTAATAAGGATTAAGAAAGAATTATATCTATGAAGATGTGATGTGACCATTATTTGAGCATATTTAGTCCCCTAATTAGCCTTGTTCCCATGCTTTTTAGTGCATATTTTGGTCATTTATTGTCTTTAGTCCTTTGTTTTGCATATTCTTTGAGGTTTTGATCCCTTGGTAGGAAAGGAGTGCAAACCTTCCATTTTCATGGCAAAATGTAGCTAAATTGACTGAATTCAATGACAAAGCATCAAAGAGAAGACAAGACTAGAAGACCTTTGTACATATTGTAGTAGTTGGGCAATGATGAGAAAAGATCCTTGCATCTCCAATGAAATCCCCAAGGATTGTACGAAGAAGAAGGAAGAAAAGAAGAAGGGAAGAAGCTGATCAAGAATCCGAGCGGATTGTCTACTGGACGCCCATCTAGCACAAGGAATCCGAGTGTCTTCCTCAGAAGGACGCTCGTCCAAAACCACCACAATCCGCCCGTCCACCCCACAAATCCTCTCGTCCAAAACCACCACAATCCGCTCGTCTCGTGCCCTGGACGCTCGGATTGTGTGACAGCTATTTCGTCTTCTACTTGTTCTATGAAGGATGCGCATACCTCGGGAAAGACTAGCAAAAAGGAGACTCGCATATTTTTCTAAGAGGAGCGATTCCTCAACGACTTAATAGTCATTTAAGCCCTTAGTAAACCCTAATTTGTGTACCTAATCTTCACTATAAATACCCCATTAGTCTAATTAGATAATCATGTTCTTCTTAGCAATCTCTAGTGTAGTTTATATCATTCTAATCTCTCTTTAATCTTGTAATCAACTTTTAATCAAGTTTTAATACAAATCTCATTTCCTTAATCTCTCTTTTGTTCATCTTTCATTTTGGGTAATTGAAGATTATTTGGGTTATTATTGGGAGATTGACAACCTTCCAATCAATCATCAAGTACTTCTATTATTCTTTGCTATATTATTGGAATCATTAGTAGGTATAATTCTCTTAATCCCTTTTTAATTATTGTTAATTATCTTCATTTATTCATCATGTTTTACTTTGTTGGTATGATTGACAACCTTGCTAGCATGTTCAACATGATAATGAGTGAGTAGTTTCCTTAGCTAGGGTTAATGGGTAATTAGGGGAAACCAACATGGGGGATGATTCATGCTTAAATTAATATGTTTTCATAGTTTATTTGCTTGCTTGGTGTGATCTCAACTTATGCACATGTTATGTTTGATGAAATTCGAGCCTATGAATCCTTGCATTTTTTACCCATCACCTATCTTTTCAATGAGACTTGTAAGACATAAACCAACTCTAGTCTCATTAGACCATGCATATAGTTGAGTAAGGAAGATTAAGTCGACTTGTAGGTGTTGTACAATCTAATCGATTCGGCTCCGGGACCCAAACTTTCCTAGGATTGTAAGATATAAACCAACTCGATCCATCACAACAATAATTTCTTGCTTATAATTTGAGAATATGTTTGTATGATCAATTCCCATGAATCCCCTATCACCCCATGACACCCTAGTGCCTTTTATCAATTTTTTACATCCCTTTTTTTAATCATCTTGCTTGCTTACTTTCATTGCTATTTAGTTTAGTGATCTTCTATTCAAACCCAAAATTGTGACACCCCTAGACACCGCTACTTGCAATTGAAAATCTCACTTCAATACCCGTCCCTTGGGATCCGATCTTTACTTGCCTCTTTGCTAATAGTAGAGTTGTTTGTGGAGTTATAAATATTGTGTTGGTCTAGGTGCTCCTAACGACAAGTACCGAAAACTAAACCTCTCAAGAGGGCTCGACCAAAAATGGCGCCGTTGCTGGGGACGGTGTTAACTTGATTTAGATTTTCTTAGATTGTTATTAGTTGTTTCTTTCTTTGCCTCAGGGAAGTAAAACTCCTCAAGGTTTGTTCTAATTATTTTCAAGTTGTTTGATATTTTGCAAGACGGATCTTACAGATTTCTTTGTAGAGGACCACTTAAGTATACCTTTCTTCAAAGACCCCATGCAAGCATTGGAAGCCTTGGAAGCAAGTAAGGCTAAAAATATGTATTGGGAATTGGAGGTAGATTTTTTTGAGGCCGCTCTAGCTAACAAAGAACTAACTCATGAGCAATCCGAATTAGTGCATAACATCCTTGTGGAAGCATATCAACCTATTGAACATGAGCAATCAATCCTAGAATAAATCTTACAAGCCCAAGAGCAAGAGGAATTCGTCATGGAATTCGAGTATGACGAGATTGATGAGACCGAAGAACAAGTTGAACATGCCATGAGAATGGAGTGTCTAATGGAAATGGAGCAAATTCTCAATGAACCTTCAAAGGAGGAAAGTGAGGTACAAATCCCTACTTTAAAACCCCTTCCCCCAAATTTGAAATATGCTTACCTTGATGAATCAAAGACCAAACCCGTGATTGTTAATGATAGACTTGATGAAAGCCAATTGGGAAAATTGCTTGATGTGTTGAAGAAACATGAAAAGGCTATAGGTTATAGTCTAGATGACCTTAAGGGGATAAGTCTCAACTTTTGTATGAATAGAATTCATCTAGAGGAGGACCATAGACCTACCATCCAATCTCAAAGGAGATTAAACCCCCACATGCAAGAAGTTGTCAAGGGAGAAGTTATGAAATTACTTGATGCGGGAATCATATATCCCATATCGGACTCTTTGTGGATTAGCCCCGTTCAAGTGGTACCTAAGAAACGAGGTACCACGGTGGTAACAAACGAAAAGAATAAGCTAATACCCACAAGGAAGATCACCGGTTGGCGTATGTGCATTGACTATCGAAAATTGAATTCCGAAACAAGAGAGGATCATTTCCCCCTACCATTCATTGACTAAATAATTGAGAGCTTAGCCTCCAACAAATTCTTTTGCTACCTTGACGGGTATTCGGGATTCTTTCAAATCCCTATCCACCCGGATGACCAACATAAGACCACCTTCACATGCCCTTATGGTACTTTTGCATATAGGAGGATGCCTTTTGGCTCGTGTAACGCCCCCGCCACTTTCCAAAGATGCATGATGAGTGTCTTCTCCGATTACCTAGAGACAATAATGGAAGTTTTTATGGATGATTTTAGCGTTTATGGGAAAGACTTTGACTTATGTTTGCATAATCTTTCTCTTGTATTGCAAAAATGTGAAGATGTTAGTCTTGTTTTAAATTGGGAAAAGTGTCACTTCATGGTCAATGAAGGAATTGTTTTGGGTCATTTAATCTCGGAAAAGGGCATCGGGGTCGATAAAGCTAAGGTTGAGGTGATAAAGAAACTCCCACCTCCCGTGAATGTTAGAGAGGTGAGAAGTTTTCTCGGTCGCGGGTTTTTATCGCCGTTTCATAAAAGATTTTTCAAATATAGCGAAACCCCCACTCAACTCTTACTTAAAGATGCCCAATTCCATTTCACTGATGAGTGTGTTGAAGCCTTTAATAGAATCAAGGAAGCACTAATCTCGGCACCGATCATTCAACCTCCAAATTAGGAACTACCGTTCGAGATTATGTGTGATGCTAGTAACTACAACGTTGGAGCGGTTCTTGGCCAACGGGTAGGAAGAGGTCTTCATGCCATCTACTACATAAGCAAGACTCTTGATCCCTCCCAAGTGAACTATGATACCACCGAGAAAGAGCTTCTTGCCATTGTCTATGCTTTGGACAAATTCCGTTCCTACTTACTTGGATCCAAAGTCATTGTTTTTTCGGATCACGGTGCTCTCCGACACCTCTTGATAAAGAAGGAGGCAAAACCAAGGTTGTTGAGATGGATTTTGCTTCTTCAAGAATTCGACATGGAAATAAGAGACAAGAAAGGAGCCGAAAATGTAGTAGCGGATCACTTGTCAAGGATCCGATTTCATGATGAACAAGGAGAAACACGATCAATGACTCATTTCCCGATGATATCTTGATGGCCATTCAAACACAACTTAAAAGGCACATCACCCCATGGTTTGCCGATTATGCCAACTATATCGATGAAAGAGTACTCCCTCCAAATTTGAACTACAACCAAAGGAAGAGGTTCTTATTCGAAGTAAAAAGGTACTTTTGGGATGACCCAAATCTCTACAAAGAGTGTAGTGATGGGCTCTACCGGAGGTGTATCCCTCAATGGGAAGTCCAAGGAATCTTGGAAGGATGTCACTCATCACCTTACGGTGGGCACCATGGAGCAAGGAGAACCATTGCAAAAATTCTTCAATCGGGCTTCTATTGGCCTATGATGTTTCAAGATACAAGGGAATTTATCATTCATTGTGATGCTTGTCAAAGGACGGGGAATATCTCTTGGAGGAATGAAATGCCACAAAGGGGCATACTAGAGGTAGAGATCTTCGATGTTTGGGGGATCGACTACCAAGGGCCGTTTGTGACATCCAATGGGAATAAGTATATCCTTCGGGCCGTAGATTACGTCTCAAAGTGGGTGGAGGCAATTGCCACCCCAAAAGATGATGCAAATACGGTCACCAATCTCTTCAAGAAAATAATCTTCCCAAGATTCGGAGTACCTAGAGCAATCATAAGTGATGGAGGAACGCATTTTCATGAAAAGTAGCTCGCATCCCTTTTGACCAAGTATGGTGTTCAACATAGAACCATCTTAGGATATCATCCTCAAACAAGCGATCAAGTTGAAGTTTCGAATAGAGAGATCAAGCAAATTCTTGAGAAAGTTGTGAACAAGACCCGAAAGGATTGGAGCACAAAGCTTGATGACGCTCTTTGGGCTTATAGGACGGCCTATAAAACTCTCATAGGAGCCTCTCCTTACAAGATTGTTTATGGAAAAGCATGCCACTTGCCAATCGAATTAGAGTACAAAGCTTTTTGGGCAATCTGAGCCCTTACCCTAGAACTCAAATTAAGTGGTCAAAAGAGGATGATTCAAATTCAAGAGTTGGAAGAATTCCAACTACAATCTTATGAGAATGCCAAGATCTATAAGGAAAGGACGAAATTGCTCCATGACAAGAGGATCAAGCAAAAAGCTTTGCACAAAGGGGATAAAGTCCTTCTATTCAATTCCCGTTATCGACTCTTTCCGGGAAAGTTGAACTCTAGATGGATGGGTCCCTATGTGATCACCGAGGTTGGAAAATGTGGGGATTTTGAAATCAAGGCGGAAGATGGAAGCAAATTCAAGGTCAATGGTCAAAGATTGAAGCCATATTATGAGGGAGCATTTATTGGAGAGGTCGAGGTCACCTACCTCGGGCGTCCTCATCCTTGAAGGAATCATCAAAGGGAGAGTTTGGTGGAGTCCTCCCTAAACCACCACTTGTAAATATACTAATCCTTCTAACTTGTATTTATAACTTTATTGCATTCCTTTTATCATAAACATAAATTCTTTCCATGAGAGTAAGTGAGGGAGGGTCACTAATGATTTTTGATGAAGGAAGGAACTAGTTTTCAAGTGTGGGGAAGCTTTTATCGGAGTCAAGGAAATCAAAGGGAATCCGCAGCAAGAAATCCGAGCCTCTAAGGAGGAAATCCGCTCGGTTTGAAGAAAGACGCCCGTCTAATTGAGAATCCGCTCGTCCAGCAGGAATCCGAGCGTTTGAAGATCAATCCACTCGTCTTTTTGCTACAATATTTTAAGAAAAGTTCATGAAACAGAATCCGCTCGTCTTTGAGAAAAGACGCTCGTCTTGCTTCAGAGAAGACGCTCGTCATGTGCTCGATCCGCTCGTCTTGGCTGCGTCAATTTTTGGAAAAATCCGCTCTAAGAGAATCCGAGCGTCTTCCCAGGAATCCGCTCGTCCCAAAATGAGAGAATCCGAGCGTCCCGAGCCCGAGTCCGCTCGTCTCCCTGCGGTATTCACTCCCGATTTTTCCAATTTTAATTCTCCCCACCACACAATTTGTGACACATCACCCTTCCTTCCACTTGTATTATAAAAACCCACCTTCTTATGACTCCAAAGCATATCCCAAACACTTTCATTCCACAAAATCAAAAAGCCCCAATTTCTAGGGTTTCAAAAGCAAGATTCAATCCACAAAGAGCATCTCCATACTTCAACAAATTAAAAATTAAAGGGATCTTCATTTAGGGATAGACCAAGAGGAAGCTCTTCTACTTCTCACATCAACACTCTAAGGAGGGAGCATGAAAAAATTGTGGATCTTACCAAGCTTGATGACTTCTCTAATGTTGAATTCGTAAATAATGTGCAAAGGCTCGTTTTTCACCGACTTTTTCGTAAGAACATTCTCCTTACTATGTTTTTATGTCATAGAACTTTAAGGAAGCTTGGGATTTACCATCAAATGGAAGCCCTTTTTGAGTTGTTTGGTCTCTCTACCCTATTTCACATGCACGAGCAAATCTACCGATCCCTTGTTCTTGATTTTTTAAGCTTCTTGAAAATCACAACCTTGAATAGAACGATATGCATAGAATTTAGGTTGGAGAGTGTTTCGAGAATGATGACTCTAGTGGAATTTGCTAATGTGCTTGGTCTTGATGTCTCGCCTACCCGGACATTAAAACCGAAGAGATATAGTGTTGCGCCCCTATGGAGGGCCATGACCGGCCGAGATTTCATGTACATCAAGGACTGTCTAGCTTTCCACATTCAAAATCCTATTTTGATACTCACTTACCGGTTCCTTTCCGGCACCCTCCTTGCTCGCCGAGACTCGACAATTGTGAACGAACTCGATCTTGTGTTCATGGAGTCTTACCTCGATATCCAAGGAAGGGGTGGGTACCATTTTAATGCGCCTCTTGTGCTACTTGAGAAGTGGGCTAAGTTTAGAAACAGTGATGATGATGGGATGAGACACATCGTTAATGGAGGGCTCATTACAAAGATTGCAAAGCATTTCAATCCTAAGTTTAATGAGAACAATGAGTACACTCCTCTCTCCGGGAATACGAGGATAAATGAAGACCTCCTTCTTGTGCATCATCATTGGATAACCCTTGAGGGGGTTGATAAAAGGATCATGTGGCTAACAAAGGGGAGTGATCCAATCTACTTACCAATGACCGGTCTACCAAGAATATCACCAAGAAGGGGACCTCTATCACTGATCCCGTCCTACCTCATCCCCGCAAACCCAACCCAAGCAAGGCAAGCACCACCACCACCACCAAATACCCAACAACAACAAGAGCAACAACATCAAGATGAGCAAATCAAGATACCTCCCTACCCTTTTCCATATCAACCGTACAACCACCCTAACCCCTTTATCCTCCCCCGTGATGACTTTGTAACGGGAATTCTCCAAGACTTGCACTTCCGACAATATGAAGCTAACGTGGATAATTATTATGCACTTTACCCTCAATTCCACGATATGATTCAACGAGGGAAGATTAGTGATGAGGGAGCATTTCCCTCTTGGGCACAAATGGATATACTCTTCCCAAATTCGGAAAGAGCAAATGAAGGGGCAAATGGGCAACAAGATGAAGGGAGTGACAAATCTTGCGGTGGGGATACGGTGGAGCTTAATAGCGAAGAAGACGAGTTCATGGATCCTAATACAAGTGATGCATCCAAGGAAATATGGGATAGTGACCTAGAGGGGGATGATAGCAATCTCTAGAAGATCTCTTCATAGCTAGATGGAGCGGGCATGAGGCATCCATCTCAAGCTTAAGTGAAGTTTCCATATCCCCTCTCTTTATTTTCAATTTTCATGAAAGAATTTAATGTTTTGTTAACTTGTACAATATTTGACTTTGACTTGTTTGGAGAGTCCTAGCAACATGAGGACTAACACCTCGGCCCCATTGAGGTGTTCTTTTTATTGTTCCCAATCCAAAATGACAATATATAGTTTCATGCATTGCATCTTGCGTGCATGAACTACCCCAAAATTTAAGACATTAGAAATAATGTCTATCTCGGTTTGGGGAAGTACATGCATACGCAACGGGTGGTAATCTAAATTACGCTCTCCGCCATAAACAAAAACCCATGCAACATGTAGTGTAGATTAGTATAGCTTGCATTTTAGTATAGAAATCATGCATCATACTTGCATAATTTCCTATCATATTGGCCATTGAAGACAATGCCCATATTAGTGTGGGGATGGGAAATTCTAACATAACCTTTATTCAAAAATCCAAAAAAATCAAAATTTTCGAAAAAATTAAAAAAATTGAAAAATTGAAAATCCAAAAACAAGTTCATTTCCTTTGTAGTGTAGACTTGTATATATTGTTTGTATATATTATGCTTGTCTATCCTTGTTCACATTGATCGACTACACCACATCCGAGACATGAGGATATTGAAGACTGCATGGTATGATCTTTCCAATCTCCTTTTTCCTCTCTATGTTAATGACTATGTGGCATTATTTTGATTGATGCGGTATAAACAATGTGAATCTAGGACTTGCATTTAGATTATTTGGCATATTAGTTGGCAGAATCATATACATTAGGATGTATATATGTTAGTTGCATCATGGCATGTAGTTTGCATGTTAGAAAATTTTGTGAAACCATCTACTTGGGAAGCTTGACAAGTGTACATAGGCCCTAGTAGATGCTTTCTCTTCTTAAGACTTTGCTTGTTAGAATACTTTTAAAATACCCTAGGATGTGTCATGCTAGTATCCTTTGACCCATGGATTAAGGCCTAGTCAAGAGTACCTTGTGGTGTGATAACTCCTTGGCTACCGTTTATTCCAAGGTGACCCTTGAAACCATGAAACCATCATCCATCCATGTTCTACCACATTTTTGTCATCAAAGGGAATGGGCACAAAAAGAAATTGATTTGAGTTCAAGAAATGAAATGAAAAATGAAATAAAGTTTGCAAAATGCATCAAATGAAAAGAGGAGCAAAAATAGAACTCCTATGCTTCAAATATAAGCCACCCTCACTACATATGGGGTGACTTTGAAAATGTTCAAAAGAAAAATGCAAAAAGTTGAAAAGTTGTCAAGTGTTGAATTGCTAAAAATCAAAAAAAAAGGCAAAAGAAAGTGTCCTCAAATGTTATATGCCACAAGAAATTGGGGGGAAAACAAAAACAAAAGCAAACTCCCAAATGAAACTCAAATATCTATTGATCCCTTTATCCATCGTATCCATTTTTATGCATGATAGAGAGGGGACGACCCTTCTTCTTGTCTAGGCAAGAGGGGGAATTCCGCGATCCTCCAATGTTTCTAACACCATAGGGAGTCTATTCTTGACAAAAGTATTTAACGATTGAGGACAAAAGTACCCTAGCTTGACACAACTTTGAGGTGATTTATTGGTATCCTTCTAGGCTTAGTAGTTTGAAGAAATTGCATCTATGAAGGATTGTGTATCGTTGAATTGCTTCCCTTGTAGATAATTTCCGCCACTTAGATGAGGAAAGTGGCTATTCTTTTGTAGATGCATCCATCACTTTATTTTTGTGTGCTTTAATGCTTGGATGTGTCGCCATTTTGGCAAGACCCACCTTGCCTTGCAAGGAGGCATCCTACCTCATGGTTGTCTGGTTGTGAGTTGAAGGGGCGGAGTGAGACGCGCTAATTGTCTCATATCGGCTATGCTATTAGGTTAGTTCAAATAACGGTCCTAGTCTTTGTCACCTCTTTACTCGGGACGAGCAAAGGTTCGGTTTGGGGATATTTGATGTTACCATTATTTGAGCATATTTAGTCCCCGAATTAGCCTTGTTCCCATGCTTTTTAGTACATAAGTAGGTCATTTATTGTCTTTAGTCCTTTGTTTTGCATATTCTTTGAGGTTTTGATCCCTTGGTAGGAAAGGAGTGCAAACCTTGCATTTTCATGGCAAAATGAAGCTAAATTGATTGAATTCAATTACCAAGCATCAAAGAGAAGACAAGACTAGAAGGCCTTTGTACATATTGTAGTAGTTGGGCAATGATGAGAAAAGATCCTTGCATCTCCAATGAAATCCCCAAGGATTGTACGAAGAAGAAGGAAGAAAAGAAGAAGGGAAGAAGCTGATCAAGAATCCGAGCGGATTGCCTACTGGACGCCGAAGGAATCCGAGCGTCTTCCTCAGAAGGACGCTCGTCCAAAACCACCACAATTCGCCCGTCCACCCCACAAATCCGCTCGTCCAAAACCACCACAATCCGCTCGTCCCGTGCCCTGGAAGCTCGGATTGTGTGACAGCTATTTAGTCTTCTATTTGTTCTATGAAGGATGCGCATACCTCGAGAAAGACTAGCAAAAAGGAGACTCGCATATTTTTCTGAGAGGAGCGATTCCTCAAGGACTTAATCGTCATTTAAGTCCTTAGTAAACCCTAATTTGTGTACCTAATCCCCACTATAAATACCCCATTAGTCTAATTAGATAATCATGTTCTTCTTAGCAATCTCTAGTGTAGTTTATATCATTCTAATCTCTCTTTAATCTTGTAATCAACTTTTAATCAAGTCTTAATACAAATCTCATTTTCTTAATCTCTCTTTTTTCATCTTTCATTTTGTGTAATTGAAGATTATTTGGGTTATTATTGGGAGATTGACAACCTTCCAATCAATCATCAACTACTTTTATTATTCTTTGCTTTATTATTGGAATCATTAGTAGGTATAATTCTCTTAATCCCTTTTTAATTATTGTTAATTATCTTCATTTATTCATCATGTTTTACTTTGTTGGTATGATTGACAACCTTGCTAGCATGTTCAACATGATAATGAGTGAGTAGTTTCCTTAGCTAGGGTTAATGGGTAATTAGGGGAAACCAACATGGGGGATGATTCATGCTTAAATAATATGTTTTCATAGTTTATTTGCTTGCTTGTTGTGATCTCAACTTATACACATGTTATGTTTGATGAAATGCGAGCCTATGAATCCTTGCATTTTTTACCCATCACCTATCTTTTCAATGAGACTTGTAAGACATAAACCAACTCGAGTCTCATTAGACCATGCATATAGTTGAGTAGGGAAGATTAAGTCGACTTGTAGGTGTTGTAAAATCTAATCGATTCGGCTCCGGGACCCAAACTTTCCTAGGATTGTAAGATATAAACCAACTTGATCCATCACAACAATAATTTCTTGCTTATAATTTGAGAATATGTTTGTATGATCAATTCCCATGAATCCCCTATGACCCCATGACACCCTAGTGCCTTTTATCAATTGTTTACATCCCTTTTTTTAATCATCTTGCTTGCTTACTTTCATTTCTATTTAGTTTAGTGATCTTCTATTCAAACCCCAAATTGTGACATCCCTAGACACCGCTACTTGCAATTAAAAATCTCACTTCAATACCCATCCCTTGGGATCCGACCTTTACTTGCCTCTTTACTAATAGTAGAGTTGTTTGTGGAGTTATAAATATTGTTTTGGTCTAGGTGCTCCTAACGACAAGTACCAAAAACTAAACCTCTAAAGAGGGCTCGACCAAGATGATTCCAAATAATAAAGCAAAGAATAATAGAAGTACTTAATGATTGATGGAAGGTTGTCAATCCTCCAAATAAACCCAAATAATCTTCTAATTACCCAAGATAAATGATGAACAATAAATAAATTAAGGAAAGATTAAGGAATGAGATTTGTATTAATACTAGATTAAGAGTTGATTACAAGATTAAGGAATGATTACTAATTGATTAGAACTTGATTAACAAAGCATGCTAATCTAAGTAGTACATTGGGGTATTTATACTAAAGATTAGGTACATAAATTAGGGTTACTAAGGGCTTAAATGACTATTAAGACCCTTAAGAAAAGTTGAGGAAATGCTCCTCTCCAAGGAGATGAGCATCTCCATTTTGCTAGTCCCGTATGGATATGCTCGTCCCGAGCGGCTTGGAAGCTGGCACGGTGGGTTCTGTCAGGTGATCGGAGCGCATCATAGAGGAGACGCTCGGATTCTATGGCTTCAAGACGAGCGTCTTAAGCTCAGGACGCTCGGATTCTGATGGAGGGAGACGCCCGGATTGCTGGCAATCCGCTCGGATCCTGGGTCTGACAACTTCTCTTTTCTTCATTCCTCAACAATCCGTGGGGATCTTGTTGAGGATGCAAGGATCTTTTCATCATTGCCCAATCTAATATATTATCTACATAGGCCTTTAAGTATCGTCTTCCCTTTGATGCTTGGTCATTGGATGCGATCAATTTAGCTCCACTTCGCCATGTAAATGCAAGGTTTGCTCTCCTCTCTTACCAAGGAAACAAAACCTCAAAGAATATGTAAAATGGGAAACTAAAGATTGTAAATGACCCAATTATGCACTATAAAGCATAGGAACGAGGCTAATTCCGGAACTAAATGTGCTCAAATATGAGTCACATCAGCAATATTGGTAGCATCATTCCTCAATTGTTCATGCACATACTCTAAATGTTTCCATGCTCTCATACTATTATTGTCCACATCATCAAATAGTCTTCTATTGAGATCCTTTAGAGTTTCTTTAGGAGCTTGAATTTTCTTACAATTTGGAACATGGGTGTGCCAGGAATGCTGTTATCCCAAATCATTTGAACACTAGGGATAAATTGGTCCACAACACTCCACATGTGAAAGTATTTGAAACATTTCTTTTTTTGATGACTTGAGCTCTGCCTCTGAATAATGCAAGGAGTATGATCAAAGTATCCCTCAACATGGAAATAAGCATAGTAATCCGATCTCTTAGAGATCCAATCATGATTAACCAGAGCCCTGTCCAATCTACTATATACTTTGGTGGCTGCTTCCTGCTTATTATTCCACATAAAGTAAGATCCTGAAGCAATAATATCCACCAAGTTACAATTATCAACACAACTCTGAAAATCCTCTATTTCTTCCTTAGTAGATTGTCCTCCCAACCTTTCACAAGGTCTGAGCACAATGTTAAAGTCACCACAAATAAGCCAGGATCCTTTAATATAATTCTTAAAATGACCAAGTCTATCCCATAAATCTTTCCTCTCCTGAACACCATTGAATGCATATACCATAGTGAGATAAAAAGATCCCCCTGAAACCAACTCACCTACCTTAACATGAATAAATTGGGCATTGTACTCTATGATGTGAATTTGATAAAGACGAGGTTTCCAGAGTAACCAGACCCTTCCACCTTTATGCCATTAAGAATTAGTAGAGACATACCACCCATCACAAATATTTTGCCTGATTCTATTTAGAGATGAAGGTTTTACCCTCGTCTCAAGGAGGCCAAAGAGTCTAATGTTATGTGAATGCAAGAACCACTTAATGTGTTTCTGTTTATCTAGACTATTTAACCCCCTTATATTCCAAAATCCTATCATTGTGTACCACCCCCCTCAGGGGACAATACCACTGACCTTGTACTTATCCCAACCTTAGGTGTTTCATTGTTTAAGGCATCCATGAAGGAGTACTGTCCAAATTTGTTTTAACTATACCCCTGATCAATCAATTCCTGTCTGCTCAATCTTATTATGGCTCTAGCGGGTTTATTAACCTTATAGGTCTCAGTACTCATCCCTTGCACCTGATAATTCATGGGTCTCTCCATTGGAGTATTATGTGCCAATCTCTGAGAGTCAGCCTGCACAAGACTAGGTGTGACTAACCTAGGTGAAGGAACCTTGGGGGTAGCCACTTTGGGATTAGTTACCTTCTGCTGTTGAACCTGCACCTTAGGCTGCCATTTTTGAGTCACCTGTTGCCAAGGTTTCAGCTTACTCTTAGATCTCTTGCATGCTTACTCTGTATGTCCCACACCACCAAAATCCGTAAAAAGGATAGGATTCCATTTAAACTCAACCTTAAGAGTAATTAACTCCCCACTTTCATCCAGGAACTTAACATCCTTGGGAGCACTCTTCCCAAAGGTAACATCAATTAAAACTCTGGTATAAGCTAACCTTGTTCGATCCTCCGTAGCCCCATCACAACGAACATAGTCCCCAAGCAGTCCAGCAATCCAAGGAATACAGTTACCCCAAAATTTCAGAGGAAGATTTAGTAATCTAACCCATACAGGAACCACTGTAATCTCCGCTTTAGTTAATGATTCATTAGGAGTCCAAGGGCACACAATCAGGGGCCTATTATCAAAAACATAATGGCCATGGTGTAACAAAGCCTCCATATATTTCTGTTTTTGAAATCTCACGAGAAAAACCTCAGACGATAAGAAGGAAACTCTACCAACCCCATAACCCGCCCAAACCCAATAGATAAAGTCCTCCAAAGTATCCCATGGTGGATTTGCACCCAGGATGAAGCAAATAAAAGAGTTCTTCCAAAAGTCTACTTCCTTCTGAACATCATTCACAGAAAATTGCAACATACCTTCCGGTTCTTCCACAATAGTATCCAGTTTTTGTTTGCTCTTGCCACAATTCTGGGCAATCCATTCTTCAGTTTCTTCATCTGTGATAAGGTCATCTAAATCCAAAGGTTCAAGCTCCACTGGATTTAATACAATCTTAAAAACTGAAGAAGAAGAATGTCCAGCTACAGTAAAGTCTAAAAGAGAAAAACGATTTTTATTATTATTGTGATTTTTTGATGCTGAAAACGATGAAAATTGCCTCGTATTTTTGATCGTCGTCATTGTGTCAGATCTAAGATTTCCAATTGGTTACTTTCCCCTTTTTTCCGTTTTTTTCCTTTCTCTTTCTATCTCTACATTATTTTTGTTTAAAGAAATGACCTTAACATATTAAAGAAAATTAAAAATTAAAGACGAAGTTTTATAAGGCAATTAAACCAACTTTTACTCAAGGAAATTAAAAATTTGGGCATGACTTGTCTAAAATTAAAAAATTTAAGACGAAGTTTTAAGGTGAGATTTTCACATATCAAAACAAAAAAATCATCCATAACAACAAAGGTTAAGCCTTTATTGTCCAATTAGACTCAACAACAAGCACCAAAAGTCCTCATACAACCTCATGCATCCATTTTCGTGTTCTTCAATTTAGGTGGTAGAATTGACATAAAAACTTAATTTTTTTAGCAACAATAATAATGTAGAGAGCTATTTGTTACCATGAATTATGTAAAAGCATGAAATAAATTGATAACCTCAAGCACCATTAATGTAGATTTAACAAATTCAAGATGAAGGAATAAGAGGAAGAATGGTCCACTTACATTGCTAACTAGGAGAGATTTAAGACGGAAGTTTTGAGTGGAAAACTTAGCCCAAGTAGTAAATCACAAAAAGGGAGTTTTGGAATTATTTTTAGAGAGATTTTGGTGTTGTTTGAATGAGGTAAAAATGAGATATGAAGAAGATAAGGAATGAAGAAAAGGGAATCAAACCTGTGTAAATCCCATCCCAGCTCCACTCGGTCGAGTGAATTTTTCACTCGGTCGAGTGGCCGAGTTCACTCGGTCGAGTGCCCTATTTTCCAGGATGTTCCCATCTTCTGAAATATGATGCACTCGGTCGAGTGTCAGAGCCCACTCAGTCGAGTGAGAGGTTACTCGGTTGGGTGCAAACTCGTACTCGGTAGAGTGGTTGCTTATGGTTTGAAATTTCGAGTCGAATGAGAACGATGAAATCCCTGCAATACAAAGAG